>NC_142683.1:9072500-9192500 GCF_964200805.1 Pocillopora damicornis | reverse complement strand
CATGAACAAAATTTTCTTTTGAAAAGATCTTAAAGTTTCTGTACGTAATTTCTTCGTGATGGTTTTTACTGCGTTTACCTCTGCCAAATTTATGCGTAAAGCAAATTGGATAGTGGTCGCTTAGGCCATAGACTGGAACAATAATTTCACTGATTCTATCTTCGTGGGTTGTATAGAGGTGATCTAGTAAAGTATGTGTATTCTTGTCTTCTCGCGTTGCAGTGTTAATTAATTGCTTCAGGCCTGCATCCCGGAATATCTTGATGAGTTTGCAGTTTGCATTCGTCGCATCAAGAAGATTAAAGTTGAAGTCTCCGGTCACTATAATTTCATTCCAGTGACAAGAAGCAAATTCAATCATCTGTGTGATTTGATCCAGTCGCTTTGACGTTGACCTGGGAGGACGGTAGAAAACAATAAATAGAAATTTTGCTCCAGCAGCGTGTTGTTTTATCTCGATGCATATATATTCAGCGCTTGATTCTTTGTCGAGAAGATCAATTCGTCGACAAATAAGCGAGTTTTTTATATAAATCGCTACTCCACCTCCTTTAGCATCATTCCTGTCACAACGGTAGATTGTGTAGTTGTCAATTGCAAGCTCAGGATCAGTCCAGGTGGAACTGAGCCAGGTTTAACTCATCGCAAACAGATCGAAGTCTCCGAATCGAAGAATTGGTTTACTGTTTAAATTTGTCGAACTAACAAAAAATGATTGAGCTGAACAAAATGCAAAAAGTTTACTGAATCACTTGAATTGGTTGAAATTGGGTAACAAACTGGCAAATGAACGAAGGAGGTGAATTGGTTTAACGACTTAAAATGGTCCTAATAAACAAAACGATAAAAGCGCACAAAATGCACAAATTAGGTAATTGGTTCAACTGCTTAAAAAGCTAAAACTTGCTACAGCGGTCAAAAACAAACTAACTTGATTAAACTGGTAGAAATGCTAAATAATTAGCTAGAAGGGTTAAAATTTTCAAAATGCGCAGTATTAGTAAATTGATTCCACTCGTTAAATTAGTTAATTCAACTTAAAAGGTAGGTTGCACAAAATACACCAACTAGCTAAATTATTTTAACTGGTAATAACTCTACATCCTTAAATCAGTATGCGTATCCTCCATACTGCTCTCTACATTTCCTAAGGTGCTGACAAGGAGAATTCAATCAAGAGCTTCTTTAGCTGTTGATCATTTCCTTTACCCCCATTTATTGTGTGTTTTAGGGGTGATATTGGAAGCTAGATGCCAATCACTCTTAGTGGTTGAAGGGTTAACATCGTCTAAATAACTTAAACGGTTAAACCGGACAAAATGCACTATTTTGCTATGTTAAAAGGTTTCAGAATGTTCAAAGTAGCAAAAAGTAGTTAGACTAAACAAAATGCGGAAACTAACCGAAGTTCACCTGGTGAAAATGTTCAAACTATGGAAAACGTTTTAACTTCAGAAAATACACAAATCAGCTGAACAGGGTTAGATTAACTGGTTGAAATGCTTAAACTAGCTTTAACGGTTAAACTGTACACAACATAAAAATAAGCTAAGTTGGTTAAATGGTTTAAAACTTTAGAATCTAGCTAAAAATAATTTACCCGACGAAATACACAAACTAGCTGAATAAGTTGAAGTGGTTAAGAAGCTGAAATTAGCCTAAGTGGCTAAATTGCACAAAATAAACAGACTAGCTGAATTGTCTCAATTGGTAAAATGATAATTTAAGCTCAGACGTTCTAAATGCACAAACTAGCTGAATCGGTTCAACTGTTTACAATCTTCTGAATCGTTTAAAAGATGAAACTAAACAAACTGCACAAACTCACTGATTTGGTATAATTGGTTAAGAGATTGTCAAATGAGCATAAATGTTTTAAGCGGAAAAAATGAAAAAACGATGTGAATAAGTTTAACTGGTCAAATTGGTCTAACTAACAAAAACTATTAAAATGGACAAATTGTGCAATCTTGCAGAGTTATTTGAATGGATCGAAATGATAAAACTATCCTTTGACTGGAAAAATGAGTAAACTAATATGAAAATTAATTTTTCGATAGGGAAAATACCCAGACTGAATTTTGAACGGTATGTTACGCCATAAACTAGCAGAATTAGTTTAACTTGTTAAAATGATCCAGTTAGCTATAACGGTTAAACTGGACAAAATGCAATAAAGTGCGATCTTTGAAGAGAGTTCAAAGGTCTCAACTCCCGATTGATGAAGCGAAAGTCATATTGAATCTTGAAATATTTCTGGCTACCTTGCACATTCATGTCTTCGAGTCTTCTTTTGAACAATCAGAGTACGCCTGGATATAATAACAGTTTGAAGAAGGCAACTGATGACAATAATCTCGAAGTGAGCAAACCGGTGAATTTGGAAAAGAAATCAGTGGGAGTCAGATGGAGGTCCATCGAAGATTAATAGACTGAATTCTCTCGGATACATCTGCACTGCCCAAAGAGTAATTTGATACTCCGTGGGAAATCAAAGTGAGACCGTATCACTGCTATACAA
The DNA here is from genome assembly GCF_964200805.1 of Pocillopora damicornis. Classification (NCBI taxonomy): domain Eukaryota; kingdom Metazoa; phylum Cnidaria; class Anthozoa; order Scleractinia; family Pocilloporidae; genus Pocillopora; species Pocillopora damicornis. The sequence continues at coordinate 9,189,979 of NC_142683.1, read as the reverse complement.
CCAAAATGATAGACAACTTAAGAAGTAGTAATTAACATGTCCCAGTTTGTCCATAATCTTTACTGATGCGTTTTTGTAAAGCAAAATATTTAAGATTTTAGTTTGTTCATTATGTCTTGAGTGGTACCTTCAGAGTAACAGTGGGTCATGCAAGAACGCAGCACGGACTTTTCTGTAACTCATATACCAGATAAAACTCGATGGACAAATAAGCATGTGCTTCTCTTGGTTCCCATTTCTTTTAACTTTGTGCTATCAATGAAATTATTTCATCTTGAGGCAACTCCATTTGCGTGGCGTGCACCTAACCGTGTAAAATATGTGTTCCAAAATGTTTCACTCTTTCTACGCGGTGCGCTTAGTTACATCAAAACCAGTAATTCACCGAGTTTTTCTTATCATTTAATTGAATCGCCATGTCTTCCTGACACTCTAATGGTTATATCATGTAGAATAATAGCGGGACTGAGCACTCCTTCTACGTGCTTCGCCCAGTTCCATAAAGAGCAGTCGCACATTTTCTGTTTCATTCTATTGAGTGCCAAGTTTTTTTGACACTCTAATGTGTACTTCAAATGCAATAATAGAAGACTGCACTTAGCCAATTTGTAACGGTACGAAATTAGTGTATCCTTGCTAAAATTATAAATTTGTCCACCTCACAAGAGTATATCCAAATAAGCCAAAAATGGTAGAGGTTATACCTATTCCTAAGGCTGACAATAAAACTGATGCAAGCAAGTACTGATTCATTCCTATGATTCCAAATTTTAGTAGAATCTTTGAGAACTTTATGTACAATAGAATAAAATCCTTCATCAAACAAAACAAACTAGTTTCTCTCTCTCAGTATAGCTTCCGTAAAGCGTATTTAACACAGTATTCAATTCTAGATATCATGAACACTATCCAGACAAATATGGACAAACGCTTATTCTTACTTGGAGTTTTTGTTGATCTGAAAAAGCTTTTGACATTGTTGATCATAACATTTTCCTCCAGAGGCTATATCAATCTAGATTCCGTGAGGTAATAAATATGGGTTTTCATCTTACTTGCAAGGGAAAACCCATACATCTCAAGTTGATTCCCATCTATCCACAAAAACTATCACTACCTGTGGTGTACCGCAAGGTTTAGGCCTTAACCCTTTTCTGGTTCCAGTGTGTATCAATGATGTCTATGAATCCTCTGACAAACTTGATTTTTTTCTATTTGCTGACGACACAAATATTTATATGCTGACAAAAACCTAAAATCGTTAGAGGAAAGTATGAAGCAGAAACTCTGCAAATTGAGTGATTCGTGACGGCAAATAAATTTTACCGTTACAATTCTCCTACTATGGACGTAGAGCTACTCCAATGTTCAACGTCAGAAATAGAAATGCAGAATAACAATAAGAGTTCAATGCTTTCGAAAGACTTTCGTGCGGGACAACTTTGGAATCTGACTTGATAATCACTGAACCTCAGTAACATTACATCTTACTCTTGAAACCCTAAGATTGTCTTACGGTATTTTCCAAACCGCCAGAAAGATACAACTCGTACAACTCAACTACTTTATTGACCAACGTAATAACTACGAAGCGATATCGACAACCAATACAATAACTATCTTTTTCACTTATCTACGGAGCGATATAAATGCTAATACAATCAGTATCCCTATAACTTAGAGCCCTTTACAAATAATATCACTTAAATCTCAGTGCACTACCGCACAACTCACAGTTCTCTTGAAAATCTTTAACAAACTGTCGACGTCCGTAATTCTTTCTCTCACGTAGCCTTCCACATGGCTTTCAATTCCAGTAAACAACTCTGTCCGGCTCTCGCTCCTCTGGGCTCTTCGCAACAGCAGTTATAGCTCACTAAAAGGCCTATTTCTTTAAGCTAGCGTGACTCCTTATATATCTTTCGGAAAAGTTCTAGAATGTCCTAGAGATCTGTAATATTGTTATTTTTAGAAACATTACACTATGATTACATCATAACAAAAATATGCTGAGTCACGGTTCTAGAAGGTTCTCCTTAAAGTTCTCGCTTAGTCATCATGACTAAATGTTCTAGAAACTTCTTCGTTCTATTTTTAATAATTATGTAACGCAACGCACTCTAAAAAAACATGGGCGCTCTCCATAACAATTGACTCAAATAGTTTTTCCATAATACTTAGAATTCCAGTCCTCTCTGGAAAAGTCCAAATCGAGTAGTTCAGCGCACGTGTGCAAGTTGCGCACACTTAAGGTAACTTAATTGCACCTTGTGGTAAGTTGTTGACTCATTAATTAGTTAGAGCAAAGGATTAGAATGATTTTTTACATATTTGCAAGCAGCATGGCGAATTGTTGACTCCTGAACTTACATGAGCTTAGGATGATGGTTTTCTATTTTAGCAAATCAAGATACCATGTAGGCAGCCTATGGGCAATTAATCAAGATTTAATAACCCATCAATATACTTCTGTTTACGTATTTTTCAAAAGTGGACATCAAGGTTTGTTTAATAAGTATCTTCAACTAACAAGCTTCTATTGAATAGGTCTTTGAGCTTGCCAGATCCTAGGTTAGATAAAAAATGGGCAATAATCTATAGCTACTTACCTTTTTCAAGCGGAAATTCACAGAACACTTGTTACTCCCACTGGAATTTTTTGTTATGTATAGAGTATGAACGTCTTTTATTATTGAATAAATGTTCTTTCGTTGTTAGTTCTCAAGGAAACATGCTGGGTGTGGTTTCTGATATTTTTCATACCTCTTATAACAGTCAAAATGGCGACAGGAGCATAAAATTTCAACGCAGTTACCTAGCTGTGTGGAATTTGCGTTTTTTAAGCTCTTCTTGTAGGAGTAAGACGCTATTATTGTACCATTAATTTACCGAATCGTAGTCTCAACTTTTTGACCTGCTCCTTTAACTCTTTCACTCCTAAGACCTCATTAATAATTCTCCTTACTCAGTTTTAAAATACTTGTGACGTTAATTTGGAGAATTTAGTATCGGTTCCACATTTAATCCCTTTATTGATATTTTTTTTGGATCCTCATTAGTTATCTCTTTGATATTGTATTGATGTTCTAAAGACAAATTTTGTCTCAGCACTCGTGGGAGTTAGAGGGTTAAATTCAGACACGCTTGCTGTATAACTCTTCTTCTTTCTTCCTTTACACGTGTTGTCGCTTTGTATGAATTTCTTGTATTTCAACCCCTCGATAGTTCATGGTCTCCTCTAGTTAATACAACTGATCTTGCGCCTCAGAGCCCATCTGAAAGTGTAGATTACACCTGTCACGTAGAGACCAAGTTAGAACATGGTGATTGGCCTTCCTATTAAACAGCCAATATAAAACCTGTTTATAAACCAGGCTACCGGCTTTGGGTACAAGGTACAAGGGGAAGTCTGGTTAGGGCAGTGCTACGTCGTTAAGTGTTATGTCGTCAAACAGCTGAGGTTGACAAATCGGGTTGAAGATACAAGAGCTATATAAGGAAACGATAGACCATGATTGCTCAGATAAGTATGACGTCGTTCTCTTCCAGAAGATTATAATCTTTGATAGGTTCGCGTGGTATAGGTAAATATTTCACCAATTCGTTCTCTTCACGTTGAGTGGTCTGAGGGGCTGAGGAAGACACATCACAAGACACTTGAAACACAAGAACCTATGCAAACGAGGAAATTTTAGGTACCTTCACCCAATGTTCTTCAGCCAAATCTTCTATTTCTAGGAAAAAGCCCGCCAAAACAACGTTTACCCATGAAAGTTCCGCCAGATACGAACGTCCACAGGAAGTCCACCAAAAATGGATATGAGAGTCAGCGAAAAATCACAGACTTGTTTTTTTCATCAGCCAGAAGTAGACGAAAAAAGAAGTTACTTGAAAATATCGAAGGGTTCAAGTATTATAGAAATCGAACGCTAAAAAAGAGGTGTATTCGGGAAAATCTAGTGGAATCAGTGGGGGGAAGGAATTCGCTAGTTATTTGAAAAGAAACGTTAAAAACTTACGTAGACATCATAGATATCTTACAAAAAAGAACTTATAACTGAACAAATAACACACTTACATGTGAGAGAAACACTGAAACGTGTGAACTCTTAAAATCTTAAGAGGAGGCACTACCCTAAATGAACGAGATTGGAGTTTGTAAAAAAGTCCCTCGTTGAATTGTTTCTTCTTTACTAGACTCCACTAAGCCATAGGGTATTTGCAGAATGCTAACCAGTATATTCTGGTCTAGTAAAATAGAAAAAGGACATTCTCAAGAACTATCGTTCAGAACCATCAGCCTTATGCAAATTGAATCAGAACATAATCCCAACGGAGTGTACTTCAAGTGTCAAACCGCTGTTTATTATTCCAATGGGGAGATGAAATACCTAGTGGTAAAAAATTGTGAATAGAATAGAATAATGGTAAGCTGAATGTTTTTTTACTTTAAAACAAAGTTTTTGTTTAATTTTTTCATCCTAAACACCGCACTTTTTTTCGAAGTAAGAAAGTTAAAAGTGGTTTAAATCTTTTTTAAAGTCGAAACCGTTAAAAGGAAACCTAATAGTCTTAGGACCTATTTTACGTTTAATTTTTATAACATTACCCACTGCTTGGATGAATAGTCGTGATGGTCCGGTGGCTAGGGCACTACGTAATGGCTGCAGTAACCTTGGTTTGAAAACTGGTTTCGGCACTTTGTATTCCTCCTTGTTGTTTTGCGACCGATTTTATTGAGATAAAAAGTCACAGATTTCTTGAAGCAATTTTAATCAATATCAAGAAAACTTAAACTGACAAGGAGGACGTGAAACATTTATTCATTCATGACTTTCTTGGGTTCTTCCTCTCCTGCTTCTTCCTCCTCTCCTTCCCCTCCCTCAGATTCGCCAAAGAGGGTTTTTTAGCGTTGAAAAGGCGGTTTAAGAGGAGTTTTCCGTCTCGTCAAGATCCATATCTTTTTCATTCATAAAGCGATGAACAGTTTTAATGACCTGCAAGCACCTCACACTTTACAAGAATACCCTTATTACTTCACTTCTAGCTTGAGATAAGAGGGAATTAAAAACAGCATACATCCCTCATGTGTCAAAAGGTGATCGAACAACTGTCGATCGTCATCACTGTTAGGATGTAAATCCAAGGCCACACATGAGAATAGGCGATGAGTATCTGCGGTACACATCCATTATATCGTGCCACAATGTTGGAAATGCTTGCAATAATCGACTCCTTCTACCCAATTGATCTTGAAAGTTCTTGAAAGAAATCACGTAATGGGGATTCCTTAAAAATACTGTTAGCATCTTTGCCCGGTCAAACCATGTTTTGACACATGTACTTCTTAAACTCATTAATAATGTATGAGGTCAGCTACCAACCACAAGATCTATACCACATCACGTGCATGTGCTTGGATACCCAATGAAAAAGAGCATACCACTCTCCGGTAAAAATAAATATGCACTAAAATATGCATAATGACACCTTGCATAAAATCAATGAAGATTTCTTACTCACAAGTACCCTTATTTTTAATATGCTTCATTTTCTTATTTAACCTCATTTACAAAAACATTTACTTCACAATCATTAAACTTGACATATTCGAAAATAGAAAAATTCTTTTCCACACGTTTTTCTTCAGCCATGTCCTTTACAGGAAATTCGTTTTTACTTTCCTCTTTAGGGCTACTATTCTGATTACTACTTTGATCTGCGCTGAAAATGCTTCCAACATGTTTAGCTTGACCTTCGCTGGCCTTTTCATACTTATAAAGTGCATTAGATACATGACCAGTACGTTTTCTGATGAGTTTTTCGTCTACTCCACTCTGGAATAACCTGGAAGCACATGTAACCCTCAGACAATGGGCTGTTTTTTTTTCGTTATCCTAACTGCGCAGCAAAAATCTGGCAAACTTTTTTTTAATGAATTTATCTTCACCGGATCCTTGTAAAACCCCAGTGTTAGAGGTTTAGGCTTGAAATAAAAAGCACTGATATCTTTGCCAAATGTATCGGATAAAGTAATATATAAACGATACAACTAACAAGGCATCGCTCATGTGACTGGCCTTTCGGATGACAAATATGTGTCACAGAACGTGGGACGTATTTCAAATCACAAATGCCACTATGAGATGTTTTGGAAACATTCTCCGTGAAATTAATAAAATCATCGAAAACTCTTATATTTGTAACTTTCCATTATAAAAATAAACAGTGTGTAGAAGTGACCTAGCTGATGACTGTCCAAATAGTCTTTTGACCAAAATAGTTATTGTTCTTTCTTATTTATACCCTCTTTCTCGTCTCCTTTTGTTTTCAAAGTTACACCCATTCGCGTTCCTTCCTTCATTTCTACATCTTAAACACGCCGAAATGTCACAAACCTAACAAAGCGAAAGAAAAAAAAAGAAGTATTAAAATCAGCAATACACACAAGTACTTTACGCGAACCAAATTTTTCTCCTTAAAAAATGTAACTCAGCTACCGTCGGACATGTCCAAAGGGTTCAATGCAGCACTTCCATTTATATCAGGAAGGTGGAAGTTCAGTCCGCAAATGATTGAGTACAACGAACAGGAAGTATAGCGTTCCCAGAAGAGTTGCTTACTTCTTGAACGAACTTCGACAGCCAGTAGTTCACACTGCATGCAGACCTATCTATAATGGCCGTGTCCAAAGTTTGTACTCCTTATTCCTTGTGGTAAAAAGGCCGCCGGGTTCTAAAGTACAGGACTTCACTAATCGATTCTGTTTCCATTTCTCGAAAACCTCAAACAACCATTTGGTTTTATAAGCTGTTGCTTTTGGTACTGCATTATAAACACTTTTTTTCTCATCCTCCACACTTTTCGGCTGCTGAAATCTCTCGAACGACTTTGTTACAGTATACATCCTTACTGAACGACAACTTGTAAATGCTGGCAGCTCCAGCAACTTTTCAGAATAAATTTAATCACACCATAAACACAAATTAATTACGCCAGTAGAAAACATCATTGATATTTAAATTATCGATGAAGGAATGTTAGATAGCAAACAATTCTAATTGGAAGTCGTTGTTAATTATTTCTTTAAGAGTGATCATGAGAAGGTATTTCCAAAACTCGTGCTTCGTGTTTCATCGGGGATATCCAAATACCTCGAAACAATAAAAGCACACGGCCGTTTCATTTGTTTCTCGGTGTTTGGATACCCCGATGAAACACTCGCTCTCGTTTTGGAAATAGTACGTGACAGTTATGATGCAATGATGGGAATGTTTGGTAAAAAGAACCAAGACTTCTTTATCATTTCCTCTTTCGGTCATCAGATAGTCCTGGACCAGTAAGTCACCTTTCATAGTGAACCATTTTTTCAACAGTCCGTGATCAGGTACATTTTCGTGAAGTTTGATACGTTCCCCTCTCATTTGACGAAGACCATTTTTTCATGCGCCATAGCAGTAATGGAATCACAGTAGGAGGATCTACAAACGATTCATCTAAATGCTCCAGGAGCAACGACTCAGTGAAACACGCCTTGCCGCACCCACAGGTCAACGATTAGAATTGCTAGCTCGTCATCCCTTGGGTTCAAACACGAATGTTTCTCGTGACGGTCTCTGTTGTCTGAACGGCTGAATGGTCTTTGACAGTGACGGCAAAGGTGCGACATCATCAACTCACGCATTACATAGCTTTGGTGATTAAAAATACGGCACCACCACGTTATCCACAGAGAGTTATGAAAGTGTAAGTGTTCCTTCCTCTTATATTGGCCTACGTGAATAAAAGTATGGCACCACCATATTACCCGCAGAGAGTTATGAAAGTGTAAGTTTTCCTTCCTCTTATACTGGCCTTCGTGAATAAAAGTATGGCACCACCATATTACCCGCAGAGAATTATGAAAGTGTAAGTTTTCCTCTTAGACTGTTTTAGCTGGAGAATAGTTTTCTTCTCGTTTTCTCTGGCGATGGTCCCTCGTTTATTCAGGAAGACGATTTCGATTTTGTTGATGATAGTCCTTCACCTATTAACGAATGAGATCTTGCTTTTGCTTTCGATATTCTCCCTTTTTTGATGATTTTTATTTTGTTGGTTGTACTCTTTTTGTTTATTAATGATGTTGTCTTTATTTTGAAGATGATAGACTTTGTGGTATTTCTTGATGTATTATTTTTCTTTTGATAGCATTTTTCTCGTAGGCTAGGTGACTGTCTCATGTCCTTAAGTAACGTTCATACCAACACCCTTTGTTTTTCTCTTAATACTATATTAATTACTCCCTTTGCTTAGCCCTTTTCTCTTCTTCCATGGAAAGTGATTTTGTTACCATAGTTTCTATGTCTTTTGTTGGTGGTTTAAAACGGTCAGTGGAGAGTATTCATTTAGTAGTCTTAGACAAGTCCGGTTTATCTGACACATTCTTACCTTAATGGAGGTCATTGATTATACGAAAAAACCCGTAAGGAGGGGGATTGAGAGGAGGAGGAGGTGAGGGAGAGGAGGAGAATTCTGAGGAGTATTGTGAAGTAGAGGGGAATTGTGAGATGGAGGAGGAGAATTGTTAGAGAGAGGATGAGAATTTTGAGAAGAAGGATTGTTAGGTGGAGGAGGAGGAGGATTGTGAAGAAGAAGAGGAGGATTGTGAGAAGGAGGAGAATTGTAGGGAGGAGGAGAAGGAAGAATACGAGGAGGAGGGGGCGGCGGAGCCTATGTAACTGGTGACTAGGCCAATGAAATTCAATCCTAGTTTTATTCAGTAAATTTGGAAGAAGGAGGAGGAAGATTGTGAGGAGTAGGAGGAAGGGAGAATGAGGTGGGGGGGGGGGGGAGGAGGGGGAAGACGACCGTGTGCGATTTTTTTAAGTTTTCAGGCTCTGATCCCCAAGATATATTAGAAATCAGTCAGCCTTACGTTCGATCCTAACATATATAAATTCTGGACAAGTAGATTACCACGTTGAATTACAGCTTGGATTGATGGCGACATTGAAATTACATAAAGAACAACTGCTCCGTTGAGGAGACTATTTTGATGACAAATAGGTCTAATTTGTGTAGTGTGATCGTCCGGGTGAGTGTAGTTCTGAGAAGAACTGTTGTTGGTGACTGACGTTTCGACTATCTGTGCGATAGTCATCTTCAGAGTCAAGTAAGGAATAGTTGTCAGTCGATGATGTTATAAAGTCTGGTCTGTTGAACGTGATTGGTCTGTTTAGCCGTGATGTGATTGGCTGGAAGACTCATGTAGAGTTTGTTAACAGTCATTGGTCGGTTTCGATCCGTCTGTTGTTTGTCGGTCTGTTTGTCGGTTTGTTCACGTCGTTAATGAGTCGTTTGTAAGGTGCTGGTAATTGTTGACATCTGTTGAGAGGCGTCTGTTCTAAGTTAGTGAACCAGCTTTCCAGAGTCAGTCGTTGAAAGTAGTTTGTACTGTAGGTTAAGCATTTAGCAGAGTCCCAGTCGATTCTGTGATTAGTTTGTCGGTGATGTTCAGAAATGTGATTGTTTACATCGCCATTTCTAGTAGATCGTTTGTGTTCAGTTAGTCGCGTGTTAAGGTTTCTACCAGTCTCACCAATGTAGGAGGCCTGGCAGTCGGAGCATTCGATCTTATAAATCGCTCCCTGTCTGTTGTTGGGTTCGTCTTTGTCTTTAACGTTGGTCAGCAAATGTCGTAAAGTAGTTATAGGCCTGTGAGCTACGCGAATGTTGTAAGGTTGTAGGATCCGTGCGATAGCCTCAGAAGTGCCTTTGATGTAGGGTATAGTAGCTGTAGTCGTGATAGATGTGGAGTCCCTGTTAGTTTCTGTAGTGTCGGTCACCCTGTGAGTGTTTCGTCTAATGAAGTCAGTGTTGTAGTTGTTTTTGTCAAAAACACGGTCAAGGTACTTGTTTTCGTCAGATAAACTGTCCGGTGTGTTGCAAACAAGTTGCGCTCGTCTTGTCAATGTCTTGATAGTCGTAGCTTTGTGGGAAGTCGGGTTGTAGGATGATTCGTCAAGAAGTCTGTCGGTATGCGTCGGTTTTCTGTATATTGTTGTTCGTAGTTCGTTGTTGTTTCGGCCTACCAAACAGTCGAGAAAAGGAAGCTTGCCGTCTACTTCGATCTCCCTGGTAAACTGAATGTCGGTGTTTTGTTCGTTAAGGTGATTGTGAAAAGCGTCAATTTCGTCTTTGTGTACGGCGGTAAATGTGTCGTCTACGTAGCGTAACCAAAGCGGTATGGTTTGTCGGCAAGTTGCAAGGGCGCGTTCCTCGATGTTTTGCATCACAATTTCTGCGACAACAACGGAGACCGGCGACCCCATAGCTGTTCCGTGCAACTGCTTGTAGTGTTTCCCGTTGTACTGAAAGTAAGTCGATGTAAGGCAGAGGTTAAGTAGGTCCATAATGTCTTCTGTCGGTAATGGTAGTGCATCAGTAGACTGATGGATGGCGGTTTCAGTACACTGTAGAGCCAATTGAAGTGGAATACTGGTGAACAGTGATTTCACATCAAAAGACACGAGTTTGTAGTCATCAAGTATCTGTACGTCTTTGATAGCGTCAATAAAGTTCTCAGTGGATTGTAGTTTACGTCTCGATTTGTCAGTCAGTGGTTGCAGTATCGTCGTAAGGTATTTCGACAGTTGGTACGTCGGGGACCCACAGAATGAGACTATAGGTCGCATAGGTATCCCAGGTTTGTGTAGTTTCGGTAGTCCGTAAAGTTTAGGTGGTTGTGGTACAGAGCACCTCAGCCGGTAGTAGCGTTGAGTGTCAAAGGCTTCAGTCTTTTTGAGCGTAAGTAATTTGTTGTTGAGTTTACGTTGTAGTGCTGGCGTCGGGTCACGTTTAAGTAATTCGTAAGTTTGTTTGTCGTTAACAAGTGCGTCCATTTTGTCATAGTAGTCAGTCTTGTCCATAACAACAGTAACACGTCCTTTGTCGGCTGGTAGTATAACAATTTCCTTGTCGTTTTTCAGTCGTTTCAGTGCTTGTTGTTCGTCTTTGGTTAAGTTGCTGTCAGTTATAGAGGCTGATTGTATCGTGGAAGCAATTCTACTTCTGATGTTGTCCTTGGCAGGTTCTGATAAGTCTCGTTTACGAGAAAGAGCCGCCTCAACACTAGATACAATAGACTCGGTCGGTATACGTTTAGGCGTCACTGAGTGTTTCAGTCCGTAAGATAGTACTTGAGTCTCAGTCTTGTCTAGGGGACGGGAAGAGATGTTCCTGACCCAGTTGTCGTCGGTTCTTTGTCGTCTTTTGTCTTTGTTATGTTGAAGCCGTACACAAAGACGAAATTGACGCTTTTCACAATCACCTTAACGAACAAAACACCGACATTCAGTTTACCAGGGAGATCGAAGTAGACGGCAAGCTTCCTTTTCTCGACTGTTTGGTAGGCCGAAACAACAACGAACTACGAACAACAATATACAGAAAACCGACGCATACCGACAGACTTCTTGACGAATCATCCTACAACCCGACTTCCCACAAAGCTACGACTATCAAGACATTGACAAGACGAGCGCAACTTGTTTGCAACACACCGGACAGTTTATCTGACGAAAACAAGTACCTTGACCGTGTTTTTGACAAAAACAACTACAACACTGACTTCATTAGACGAAACACTCACAGGGTGACCGACACTACAGAAACTAACAGGGACTCCACATCTATCACGACTACAGCTACTATACCCTACATCAAAGGCACTTCTGAGGCTATCGCACGGATCCTACAACCTTACAACATTCGCGTAGCTCACAGGCCTATAACTACTTTACGACATTTGCTGACCAACGTTAAAGACAAAGACGAACCCAACAACAGACAGGGAGCGATTTATAAGATCGAATGCTCCGACTGCCAGGCCTCCTACATTGGTGAGACTGGTAGAAACCTTAACACGCGACTAACTGAACACAAACGATCTACTAGAAATGGCGATGTAAACAATCACATTTCTGAACATCACCGACAAACTAATCACAGAATCGACTGGGACTCTGCTAAATGCTTAACCTACAGTACAAACTACTTTCAACGACTGACTCTGGAAAGCTGGTTCACTAACTTAGAACAGACGCCTCTCAACAGATGTCAACAATTACCAGCACCTTACAAACGACTCATTAACGACGTGAACAAACCGACAAACAGACCGACAAACAACAGACGGATCGAAACCGACCAATGACTGTTAACAAACTCTACATGAGTCTTCCAGCCAATCACATCACGGCTAAACAGACCAATCACGTTCAACAGACCAGACTTTATAACATCATCGACTGACAACTATTCCTTACTTGACTCTGAAGATGACTATCGCACAGATAGTCGAAACGTCAGTCACCAACAACAGTTCTTCTCAGAACTACACTCACCCGGACGATCACACTACACAAACTACTGATACTCCTGGGTTCAAACCATTTACCTTAAATAGGTCTAATGTCACCTGATCTGACCGATGATTATCGTCATTATATAGAAAAGTGTTTAAAAGAAGTTTACATAGCACAGGCAGTATGTAATTATTTTGATTCGGTACATATAAATTTCAAAATCATTAGACAAGAACCCATGGCAAGGCAATTTCGTTTCATTTAAATCTTTTTTCGTGTCTAAAGCATCGAGATGGATAATTGAGACATTTTAAAGAACCTATGTTTTTGGAACAGAGGTCGAGGATTTTGGAAATCATACAGGATTTCGTTATTGAACTTAACATGACAAAGGGTATTCTAATAAATAGAAGAGGACTAGAATTAAGAGATGAAGTGTTCTTTATCTCAAAAGTAGCCTATATTGAGAGGGATGAACGAGGAGATACCCACAAGAATCTTACAGATCTTAAGACGTGTCGTAGACGCAGACTGGTCCACGTTGGTCACGTGGTACAACATAGCGCTTTATGATTGGTTAGGAGCCACAATGACCCCGTTAACTACTCACTGAATCAAGCCTGCCTCTACACTCAAACACGCTGAATTTCGGAAACTCTAGCTTTTGTCGTAACCCCCTTGACACCATGGAGGAACTTGTGGAATGTTACAAGAATGATGCAATAATGAAAGCCAGGAGAGCTGAGAAGAAATGGCGAGCCAGTACGCTTAATTCTGATTTAATTCTTAATTCTGATTTAAAGCGAAGTGACCTTACGCCTTGTAATTGATGAATGTTTCTAGACGCGGTTAATACAAGCAATATGTTGATAATAATAGCTTATAATAGCTCGAACCAGGGAAGGCTCTTTCGGGTCAGTAAACGCCTTTTGAATTTGTGGGCAGATGAGGCTCTACCCCATCATACGGACGCTCATGCGCTGGCAAATGACTTGAGTGAACATTTTGTTCACAAAATCACGGCTTTTAGGCCTGAGTTAGATGCCGAAAACCACTCTACCATCAATGATGCTCTCTCGCTTTTTCCAACAAGTCCTCCAGGTTGTGACATTGAGTTTTCTGAATTTACTCCATTGTCTGACGAGAAGTTACGGATAATTGCGGATTCAAGCACAAACACTTGTACACGTGATCCTCTACCATCGTCTGACCAAGATGAACCGTTCCCTGTCATTGCAAAACTGTTAAGCTGTCACGTGGATCCGGTGTCTTTGTAGAGGACTGAAAGAATACATCAGGGCACCCTTTTCTTAAGAAAGCAGGACTCCCGTCAATCAGCACGCTACGTCCGGTCAGCAACTTGCAGTTTACATCCAAAATCACGGAAAAGTCAGTAGGCTTTCCAAATGCAAGATCACATGATAGTAAACGGCTTATTTTCTGGTCTCCAAAGTGCGTATCGAAAAAATCACAGCACTGAGACAAAAATGATCTTTTACTCAATGTGGAAAAAGGCCACGTCACCTTGCTTGTCATGTTGGATCTCAGTGTCGAGTTTTATACCGTGGACCACGTTAAATTTTTTTGTTTAATGTTCCAGAACAATTGGAAAAAATGTCAACCTTGTGACATACCTCTGGCCATATTTTCTGGGTTGGTTAAATTGTAAGCAATGAAACACATTTTTACTGCAATAACTTAGTCTATTCATACGCAAATGATTATTTTCTGAATAAATAGAAAAGCATGAGACAGAAACATGTAAGGGACTTCAAACGTGTAGCAACATGACAATCTTCAAAAACTTCGAAATTTTTCCTGTGAATATTTTTGGAGAGCAGGTGACGAAAATCTAATTCATAACTTGCACTTATAGCAAAAAGTTATACAGTGAAACAGGAAGACGACTAGGTGACTAGTTCCGATAACATCTTCGAAACTTCAAAAGAAATGACAAGAACGCATCCAAACCAGTCGCTAGACACTTAAATCTCCCTAATAATTCTAAGAAGCATATGGCAATTTGTAGCCCTTCCCTACATCTAGGTACTCCGGAAAGCTGCAAAGCTCTAGAGCGAAAATTTATCTTTCAAATCGGCACTCTTAATCCCCATGGTATCAACGAGCGCTTTCCATTCATCTAACTTATTCTTGTTTTGTCATCACCATAATCCTACCAGTAGCGAAGCTCCATTTTCTGAATAACAGGACACTGACAACCACAAGTCATCAAAGTCATCCATTCGCTCTGACGAAGGGCTAACGCTAGAAATGTCAACATTGAAACTCGATACGGTGGCCAATTTACGTTGTCAACTCAGTTGATAATACCAAATTACCTTGTCAGAAGTAGCTTAAGCAAGCTTTTTTAAATTAGGCGGCACAGTCCGGCAAAAAATGTTTGTTTTTTTTAGTTTTTTGTGTACCTATTCTGTGGATCCTGCAAGTTAAGTGATCACCCGCGTAACGCCCCGTGAAAAAAAGAGTTATGTGAAATTCAGGCGATCACGTGACAACTTTGAATTTTGTGATCTTGTCACTAGCTTCCCAAGATCAACTATCTGTTTCGCGATTTCACGTGCGGGCTGGCTTTTAGGGTTGTTGGTACCAGTCTGAACTATACATAATCTATATTCTCCCATTATACCGACACAAAGGTAGCCGTCAAGTCATGGTGGTTGTGGCTTTCTGAGAGTTTCTCGCTATACCGAGGCAAAGATAGCCGTTAAGTCATTGGGCTAACGGCTTTCTGAGAATCTCTTACTGCACTAGCGGTAGAGTACAAATAACGCTAGAATGGAGTAAAAATATCCCGCGATATTCTAAGGTTATTTATAAATTTCGTTTTTTTTGTACAGTAAAAAAAAACTCTGTTTGACAGGTTGGCTACACTTGCCTTCTATTGTGCCGTATAAATTCTTTTTAATTGCTTAGAGCTCATCCATGTCTCTGAGAGTTTTTCTACCGGTAGACTCAGGCTTTGTTACTGGCGAAAAATTATTCATCATTTTTCATTGATAAACGAACACTTTAATACTTCGAAAATCTTTATTTTAAGTGGTAAAATCTATTCACAATAGAATCTATAATTCTGTATTTTTTACATGTATCGATAACATTAAAATTTTAGTTATAAATACATTACTCATATGTTTGCTAAGAAAAAAAGATATATTTAAATTATATACGCTTTAAACACTTTCAGTACTTTCAAATGTGTACGATTTGAGAACTACGATCGGAAATAAAATTCAACTTTGAATCGTTTTGAAACCTTATGCGACAAGTTGACTTCTCTGGAGACAATCCAACGAGAGCATTACACAAGACCTGTCTTAAACCGCTTCTCTGTTTTCTTCGCTTTCCCCGCCTCACCATAAGTACATAAATAATTAGGCAGTTGGATAAAGAATGACTTAGTAGACGTTTTTGTGTGAAGTATCGCTGAGTACTTTCACTCGTTGCCTGCATTTAAACTCGCCTTGACGGGCTCGTCAAGATACAGCATGACTTGTAAAAATACATATATCTTACTTGACGTTTTGGTGTGTAGTATCGCTGAGTATTTTTACGAGTTGTACCGTATTCTGGCAAGCCCGTCGGCGAGTCAAAATACAAGCAACGCGTAAAAATACTCAACGATACTACGAGCTGGCTTGGTATGAGATAAGTTTTTTCAAAACTGATCTTGTACCGCCTACCCCTGTACTAGTTATTTCGTTTATTTTTTTATGACACAAATGGATAGAAAAAAATGATACATTTATTACTTAGCTTTGTAGTGAAACTTGAACGTATTAGACAAGATGATCCGTGTAAATGGTGTAATCCAAAGGACAAGTAGTCTGCTTACCACTGGGGGGATTGTAAAGGCTAAGTTCAAGGAAGGGCAATTTCGTCTGTTAGCGAAATTACTCGCTCATAAACTAAGTTTTGGTATTCTGAAAGCGCTCCTTCGCTCGGTGAAAACAGTAAATCTTATTCTGTTTTTCTAAAGAAGTCCTAAGTTCCTAGTGTCATTAAACCTCTCAAACACCCTTCTGCGAGGATTGAGAGTCGAGCCCTTCTTACACGTTATAATTGGCAGAGATGTTCTTTTTTCAACAGGCACCGTACAGTTTTATCAACGCAGCCTGCTGCTAATACTTGTGTAGCAGACAATATATCCGTCAGTGTGCCAATACTATACCTTTTTTTTTAAATGTCACTTGGTCTCCTATTTTACCGTCAAATAACAAAAACATGTCCAAGCATTGGACTGCCAACAGCTAGTTCCTCTGTGAGTCGAACTTTTACCTTCTTATGGGTTATCTCAGACCTTGGTTGGCTTGTATTTAAGCAGCGCCTACGAATTGTTCTGCTAGATAATCTGTCTAAATAGAGTCATGCTCTGTCAGATAATCTGTCATCGCACAGAATGCCCGGACATAATTTATTCATGTGCACTAAAAGCGCAAAAATTTGAATGCAATCGCGCCTTGAAAGCCCTGAATAAAAGAAGTGAGGTCCGAAATTAGCGCAGCAACGTTGTTAAAACTCGCTCTCCCGATTACCAGAATCGAATGAAAGAGAATCTTTGATGTCGTGAAATACTAACGTAGCAATCGAATGAAAAAGAATCCTTAAAGTCAGCAAAATACTATCGTAACAATCCAACGACAAAAAAACCCTACAAATTCCTGAGAAAGTAACGTAACAATCCAATGAATGAAAGACCTAAAAGGGCCAAAATACCTAACAATCGAATGAAATACAATGTTTAGCTGAAACCGTGAACCCCAATTTTTTTCCTCGCCCTGCCTATAAAATTTTCAGAATTTGTCAAACTTCGTAAGTTCGGCCAAGCCTATATATGATCATCGGACACAGTCATGGCCGCTAACGTTGACTTGTAAAACTCCCTGGAGAAGTCTACGACAGTTAGACGAAACGCTGAGAGAATGAAGAAGTTTTACAACTACTGTTTGCATAGTGCTGCTCATCGATTTATTTTTTAAAAACAGAGCAATCAAGTGAAAGAGAACCTTAAAAGGGCACGATACACTAAAGTTACAATCGCATGAAAGAGAACCCTTAAAGTGCGCGAAATTCTAACGTAACAATCGAATGAAATAGTATCCTAAAAGTGTTCGAAGTACTAATTTAACAATGGAATGAAATAGAATCCTTTAAGTTCCTAAGCTACCAAAGCATCAATCGAATGAAAAAGAACCTTAGAAGTGCACGAGATACTAAAGTTACCATCGAACGAAGAAGAATCCTTAAAGTGCGCGAGATACTAACGGAACAATCAAATTAATGAAAATGCAAGGACTAATACCATTCTTTCTGAACAAAATTTAATTTTGAAGATAGCCAAGATTTTAAGCTATTGATTACCTGAGAAAACACCGAGCGCCTCATCGCTAGTCCAGATAGAAAAAAAAAACGCAATATTGGATGAAAGTAAAGCAACCATACTTATAATATCTATAGGTCGTAGGACTAGGTCCATGCTTTCAAATTTCCTGCTTACATTGAGCATGGGAACGTCGATAGGTGATGCTTATGCACAGCCATGATATAAATAAAAATGGTAAATCTTATGGCGGGGATTCAAAGGAACGTGGCAAGTTAGGCCAGTTATAACTAGGTCCATGAAGGCAAACTTCTGACATACTAAGGGGATAGAAATTTCGATATGTGAAGCGTATGCGCAACGATGATCTAATTAAAGATGATAAATTTTAAACCTGATTATTTGAGTGAAGGAGCTTGTTATTTAGCGAATGACACAAGCCTACCCCAAGAAAAAAGAAAACTCTGAAAGCTCCCAATAGGACTTGAACTTACGACCTACCGACTAGTGCTTTTGAAACCCTACTACTGATTTAAAGGAGACTCGTGGAAAGTCAGTCGGTTAACTATGCCCATTGTGACAAACTTCCTGTATACTGCGAGAACAGGAGCGTCGATTGGTGATACCTATGTAATACAATGGTGTAAATAAAAATGGAAAATTATAATCCAGGTTACTTAAGTAACAAAGATGTTATTCACTAAATGACACAGATATACTCGGAGAAAAAGGGAAACTCCAACTGCTCCCGATGGATGTTGAGCTTACGATCCTCCCATTAGTACTTCGAACACTCTACTACCAAGCTATCGCAAACTTGTGCAAAATTATGCCATTTAAGTTGGTCCATTGTGAAACATTTTCTGTATGGTGGGACAATAAGAATGTCCACATGTGATTTTTATGAAACAGGGTAGCGATTTTTAATTGATCCAACGAGGTAAAATGGTTCAACTGGTTAAAATCGCCTTAACTAATTCAAGTAGACCAACCGAAGTAATTAAAATTATCCGACTAGTTTAGCTGGGCTAAGTGGTTAAAATGACCCAGCTGGTTAAAAGGTTTCAATTGGTTAAGATCGTTCAACAGGTTAAATGTTCCGACCCGTTGGAATGATCAGATTGATTATCATGGTTGAACTGGTTAAAACTGTCCAACTGGTTAAAATTGTCCTACTGTTTAAGATGATCAGATTGAGTAAAATGGCCCAATTGCCTAAACTGGTCCTACTGGATAAAATGGATCAACTGGAGGGAAGGTTTCAACTGATTGAAATTGTTCAACTGGTTAAAACTGTTTAGCTGGTTAAAATGGTCTAATGAAATTGTTCAATTGGTTACAATGCTCCAACTACTAGACACATTGCTAATGGTGGTTGATATGGTGCTCCAGGTTAAAATGGTTCAATTGCCTAAAATGGTCTCTCTTATTTAAATGGTCCAACTGGTGAGAATGGCCAAAATAGTTAAAATGGTCCAACTGGCACACGTAGTGTAACTAAAGATCAAAGTGCTCTGTGAGCAAACTCGTGAATTGACACATGATTTTTTGGATTATGTTTAATGTTTTCTGGTTTAGGGAATTTTGTGGTTGATTGTCATATCTAGAGTACGAGCAGTAGTTCAGTGTTCGCTAGTGTAGCAAAGAAACAAAGTAATGTCGGGATAAGGAGGCATTACAATTGAAATGATCATGCTATTGCATTTTACAAGGGTGGATGATGTCATGTGTTTTAAACGTATATCATTTCTGTTTCTGGTTCAAAAGAAAAGGTTGGAAGTAAATGTGGGTGAAAAGTGAAATTTACTGTCTATCGTTGTAAATATTATAAAATCAAGGCAATACTTTGTTAATGAAAACATTAACGATTCCCTCTTTATCAAATGAGACAAACGGGAACGAGGTTTGAGTGATGTAACTAAGCCAAGACTACCACCGTCATTTTGGACCCCCATAGATCAATAGATCGTGAACCCCTTTTCTACGCTTGCAGGGTGAAAGACCTCCTTCACCCTAACAATATCAACAGGGAAAGTTGAATCGAAATCCTAGGAGCCTGAATACCATCGATCAGAGGGACCACAGAGGTAACCTCATCCTACCAATCACAGCCATGTACTTCCAAACTGAGCACAACAGTTGATGCGCACTCAATCGACCTCATTGCCCGAAGAAGACTAGAAGTATGCAGTTGAGATGTTGTGATCCACATCCATAGAGACCGCATCACGAGCCAAAAAATTAGAATTGCCTTTTGAAAGTGTTATTTACCACCATGACAAAAAAAAATTATTTTACAATATAAAGTAGTGAAACTGTATATGGTACAGTTGGCTAAGATAGTCCAATTGTTTAAGATGGTCTTACAAGATTAAGTGGTCCAGCTGTTTAACATAAAATTATAAAACTAGGAAAAAATCGGCCCATCGGTCAAATGCATAAGTAAGGTAAAACGGTCCCACCTCTTAAAACAGTGTAAAAAGACAAATAGTCCAAGTTTTTGAAACGGTTTAATCGGTTGAAGTTAAGTAACTAAATGAGATCTTCCAACTTCTTAAAAATGTGTAACTAAATAAAATGTTCGAACTGGTTTAAATGTCCTTGCTAAGGAAAATGATTAGAATTTTTTGATTGATCCAACTGCTAAAAATGGTGAAACTAGAAAAAATGGTCAGAGTGGTTTTAATGTTTTAACCAAAGAAAATGGTATGACTGTTTAAAGTAACCCAAAGGGCTGAGATGGGAAAACGAGTTAATTATGGTTCAGCCGGCTTAAGTGGTCTACCTGCATAACATGGTTCAACCGCTTAAAAGAGTCTAAGCAAATAAAATGGCCCAACCACTTGGAATGGTCCGTTTGGTCAAAATTTTGCAACCAAATAAAGTGATTTAATTGATAGAAATGGTCTAAGTAGGTCCAACCGGTTCAGTTAAATGGTCCTAGTGGTTAAAATGGCTTAACCGATTCAAACGGCTTAACTGGGACTCTGACTCAGCTGGCGGAAAGGTTCAAACCAGATAGAATGGACTAAAAATAGTTCAACTGGTTAAAATGACTCAGCCAGTAAAAACGTTTTTGCTATGTAAAATGGGTTACTGGTAGAAATAGTCTGATCAGAATTATCTACCTAATGAAAATGGTGCAACTGCTAGAAGAGGACTGACTACATAAAAGTTCGTTTGGTGAGGCTGGTTCAATTGGGTAATCTGGTCTCACAAGAAAAATTTTTTATTGGGTAACTATTTAAGAGTCAATGCCTATAAAAATCGAGCAAAACTGAAATTTCGCGGTCAGAGCCGAAAATTTTTTCCGCTGATATTTTGCCCATGGAAAGGTATTAGTAAGTAACTAAACATTATGTAGTTTGTTTTCAGAAAGACCGCTTTAATTTGGAGAAAACCGATAAAATCTATTTTTGTTGTCGGCGACTTCAGAACAGCCAAAATTTAAGACGAAATGGGTCGTTCTCAAAACTTGCTTGCATGCAAAAGGGAAGAAAGAGAGATAAAATATTTTCTGATGCGTTTGTTCTTAGAGGGTTTTACTTCTAGTTTGGTGGTAAATATTCCATTTAGCCGTAATCTGAACAGCGAACAATAATATTTTAGAACTGCTTTATTCTTAACCGAAAGAAATTTATAATTTAGCCGAAAGTTGCGATTAAAATTTTAGGCATGTGCTACACCTTGGTTTACCCTGAAACTCAAGCCATAAGGTCTTTAAACATTTTACTAAAACGTATGTAAAAACTGGCCTGGGTAATTCAGTTTGCGCTTGACACGAACTCTCCGAAGTTGAACAAAATTTGGTTGAAATATGAGACATTTGAATACGTATACTTAGCATAAACGACTTGTTATTACTGAAAGGGAACGATAACCTTTTTACTGGCCGAAATCTAACGTATTTTTTAAATACGCTATCGCAAGACAAACATTAAATTGAGACAAGGTTTATTGGCTTTTTAAATGAATATGATTGATGTTGCTACCCTCTAAATTAGTTACAACAGAGTTACAAATTGAGGAGATAGACCGATAAGGAGCGCAGTTGCGTGACAAAGAGCAAAATCCTTCTGTCCGCTCCGGGTGACTGAAAAAAGGGATTGTTTTATCAAAATAGCAGAAAACAGCAGTGTATAAACCTCTTAGACTTTTCGACCATCACATCTCTTTGCATCGTAACGATTAAATACTTTTAAAAAGATATAGTCTGGCTGGTAATTAATTTAATTTTACAACAGTCAGTTTTTGACATCTACGTCAAAAATTAAGTATAAACTTAATGAAGTGAAACACGAAAACTGGTTCAAGTCTTTTAGGAACCATGGAAAATACTTGTTCATTTCTATCGATTGTGGGAGGCCAATGCGGTCACGACAGAAGAGACAGGAACAGAGCAAAGGAATGTATTCCATTACTTAGCTGTCAGCGGGATGTAACCGGCCATAAGGCGATGTTTGCGTTTCACGGCATAGATAATGAAGTAAATGGTTTGAACCCAGGAGTATCAGTAGTTTGTGTAGTGTGATCGTCCGGGTGAGTGTAGTTCTGAAAAGAACTGTTGTTGGTGACTGACGTTTCGACTATCTGTGCGATAGTCATCTTCAGAGTCAAGTAAGGAATAGTTGTCAGTCGATGATGTTATAAAGTCTGGTCTGTTGAACGTGATTGGTCTGTTTAGCCGTGATGTGATTGGCTGGAAGACTCGTGTAGAGTTTATTAACAGTCATTGGTCGGTTTCGATCCGTCTGTTGTTTGTCGGTCTGTTTGTCGATTTGTTCACGTCGTTAATGAGTCGTTTGTAAGGTGCTGGTAATTGTTGACATCTGTTGAGAGGCGTCTGTTCTAAGTTAGTGAACCAGCTTTCCAGAGTCAGTCGTTGAAAGTAGTTTGTACTGTAGGTTAAGCATTTAGATCTTGGTCTCGTTCCGGCCGGACTTCGACTTAGGTCCCCGTTGAACACACAAGAGGCCATCCAGATCGTCAAATCCACCTGCCGACGACTGGTCAAAGCGCGGATTAACGACTGTCACAGAAGACTCAACCACTACAATAACAAATTACAACAACTACTTGACAAACTGGAACAGCAATTACCGACTACCTTACTCGACACAGTCACAGCTATTGCCGACAGAAGAGCCGACAAAACGAGTTACCAAGCTCGTGACAAACATCAACAAAAACTGACGAGACTTCAACATAACAAAGACAAAAGACGACAAAGAACCGACGACAACTGGGTCAGGAACATCTCTTCCCGTCCCCTAGACAAGACTGAGACTCAAGTACTATCTTACGGACTGAAACACTCAGTGACGCCTAAACGTATACCGACCGAGTCTATTGTATCCAGTGTTGAGGCGGCTCTTTCTCGTCAACGAGACTTATCAGAACCTGCCAAGGACAACATCAGAAGTAGAATTGCTTCCACGATACAATCAGCCTCTATAACTGACAGCAACTTAACCAAAGACGAACAACAAGCACTGAAACGACTGAAAAACGACAAGGAAATTGTTATACTACCAGCCGACAAAGGACGTGTTACTGTTGTTATGGACAAGACTGACTACTATGACAAAATGGACGCACTTGTTAACGACAAACAAACTTACGAATTACTTAAACGTGACCCGACGCCAGCACTACAACGCAAACTCAACAACAAATTACTTACGCTCAAAAAGACTGAAGCCTTTGACACTCAACGCTACTACCGGCTGAGGTGCTCTGTACCACAACCACCTAAACTTTACGGACTACCGAAACTACACAAACCTGGGATACCTATGCGACCTATAGTCTCATTCTGTGGGTCCCCGACGTACCAACTGTCGAAATACCTTACGACGATACTGCAACCACTGACTGACAAATCGAGACGTAAACTACAATCAACTGAGAACTTTATTGACGCTATCAAAGACGTACAGATACCTGACGACTACAAACTTGTGTCTTTTGATGTGAAATCACTGTTCACCAGTATTCCACTTCAATTGGCTCTACAGTGTACTGAAACCGCCATCCATCAGTCTACTGATGCACTACCATTACCGACAGAAGACATTATGGACCTACTTAACCTCTGCCTTACATCGACTTACTTTCAGTACAACGGGAAACACTACAAGCAGTTGCACGGAACAGCTATGGGGTCGCCGGTCTCCGTTGTTGTCGCAGAAATTGTGATGCAAAACATCGAGGAACGCGCCCTTGCAACTTGCCGACAAACCATACCGCTTTGGTTACGCTACGTAGACGACACATTTACCGCCGTACACAAAGACGAAATTGACGCTTTTCACAATCACCTTAACGAACAAAACACCGACATTCAGTTTACCAGGGAGATCGAAGAAGACGGCAAGCTTCCTTTTCTCGACTGTTTGGTAGGCCGAAACAACAACGAACTACGAACAACAATATACAGAAAACCGACGCATACCGACAGACTTCTTGACGAATCATCCTACAACCCGACTTCCCACAAAGCTACGACTATCAAGACATTGACAAGACGAGCGCAACTTGTTTGCAACACACCGGACAGTTTATCTGACGAAAACAAGTACCTTGACCGTGTTTTTGACAAAAACAACTACAACACTGACTTCATTAGACGAAACACTCACAGGGTGACCGACACTACAGAAACTAACAGGGACTCCACATCTATCACGACTACAGCTACTATACCCTACATCAAAGGCACTTCTGAGGCTATCGCGCGGATCCTACAACCTTACAACATTCGCGTAGCTCACAGGCCTATAACTACTTTACGACATTTGCTGACCAACGTTAAAGACAAAGACGAACCCAACAACAGACAGGGAGCGATTTATAAGATCGAATGCTCCGACTGCCAGGCCTCCTACATTGGTGAGACTGGTAGAAACCTTAACACGCGACTAACTGAACACAAACGATCTACTAGAAATGGCGATGTAAACAATCACATTTCTGAACATCACCGGCAAACTAATCACAGAATCGACTGGGACTCTGCTAAATGCTTAACCTACAGTACAAACTACTTTCAACGACTGACTCTGGAAAGCTGGTTCACTAACTTAGAACAGACGCCTCTCAACAGATGTCAACAATTACCAGCACCTTACAAACGACTCATTAACGACGTGAACAAACCGACAAACAGACCGACAAACAACAGACGGATCGAAACCGACCAATGACTGTTAATAAACTCTACACGAGTCTTCCAGTCAATCACATCACGGCTAAACAGACCAATCACGTTCAACAGACCAGACTTTATAACATCATCGACTGACAACTATTCCTTACTTGACTCTGAAGATGACTATCGCACAGATAGTCGAAACGTCAGTCACCAACAACAGTTCTTTTCAGAACTACACTCACCCGGACGATCACACTACACAAACTATAGATAATGAAGTTGAGTTGATTCTGGCGAGAGCATCCATCTTCTTCTCTCCCCAAAATATTGACCAGATGACATTATGTCCAGCACATAGAGCTTCGCTAGGTATTGAATGGACACGCCGAGTTCCGGACAAGTGCAAAGTGCCTTTAATACTGTCTCATCATAGCGAGGATATCAGCAAAAGACCAAAAGCAGATAGCGGGCTCCTATGCAGTGCTAAAAGAAACTGGAGTTTTTCTTGCTGTGGCTCAGGTTTGTACTCTTTAAAATATAAGTATCAACATTGTTGTTTTTCTTGGCGAAAGTGTCAGTAAACTGAATGTTTTTTCTGAGTACTATTTTTTGGTAATTTGAGCTGCAATACGGTGATTAGTTATTCAGTTTCAATAAAACGTGATTACAATGCAACTACGAGGTTTTAACCATACAATCTTAAAGATGGCGATAGTTTGTTTGCTTGTAGGTTTGTCTAGATCTGTTTCAATAAAGGCTGTTACCGGCCTTTGGGGTGCAGCGCGCTGGCGTGAAAGGCGATGGGATCAAGAGACGAAGTAGGGGAGGGGCTTGGGGCGAGGAGATTTCCCCAGCTATAATTTTTCCCGTACGCTATTATCTTCTTTCGAATTCTTTTGCGTTACTTCCCAATTAACCAGGCAAGACGTCAGAAACAGGCTAGTTTTAATTGGGTAGTCACAATTAGGTGTATGCCCTAAATGCAGGAAAATGTTGAGCGAAATGAAAACTGAGACGATAACTCCACCAGAGGCTTTTGAGGATAGCCAATTCACGTTTCAAATGGGGGAGCTATCTTTGGTAAGAGAACATTACTTGACGTGCAAGCTATTGTGACCGTGATGGAACTTAGTCCTCAGGCCACTATGCCCTGTTGAAGGAAAAGGCAGCCCGGGAAAGGGGCAGCACGGCTACGTAAAAATAAGTTTATTATTACGCATTGATGACGGAAAATTAGTTTGAGAAATAGTGACACTATCACCCGCTACCCCCGCCCTTTTAAACACTAACCCAGCTCTAATTAAACAAAGCTTTTCCTCTAACACTGCAGTTAATGGGTCAAATGTATAGCTAATTTTTTTACCATTCAGGTCCTTTCGTAATAAGGTTTCTTTTTAGTTAAACTTTTAAATTCCATAAATTTACTATAGGATGAAACAAAAATGAGTACATCAGAAAGTTCAGTGGCAGAGGGCTCACCTTCGTCTCTCTTTCTCATCGACCCTCAGACTCCAGCAACAAGTGTCTACTCCCTAACAGACGTAGATGATCCACTCACATCAGAATGGAAACCACTTGAAAAGCCAAATTCCTTTCTAGAAAGCAGGGACATAAGTCCTGTAAGACATCATATGAAGACTCAATAAGAAGAGGCTAGCGAACGAACAAAGCGTCGTCACACACGTAAAGCAAAACAAGCGGTTGATGCTGTGTTAGACGAAGTAGCACCAAATCAGAGCGATCAACTTTGGCAGTCAATGGTTACGTCCAAATCTTTTGGACAACACCCTTTTAATGATGACGAGGAGCGCGAAGATGAAGTGCTTATGCAGGCGCTGGCGGAATGCTACAGGAATGCTAATAATTGGCAAACCAGGCGGCAAATATTGTCTATAATGGCGGACAAGGTCTCATACAAAGCGCTTCACAAATGGATTCCAAACCTTACGAGGTATCGGCTCAGTGAAGCAAGAAAGCATATCCTGGTCGAGGGTAGAGGTGTCGCACCATTGCTGCAGTCTTCCTAGACGAGGATGGCAGTATCTCAAACTCAACTGGACCACTTTCTGGACTTTATAACGAGCCCTCATGCAATCCAGGACCTTCCTTTCGGGAAGAAATCAATAAAACTGTCAACTAAAGAGATCATCACAGTACCAAATGTTCTTCGCCTGATGATACCAGAGTATATAGTCAAGCAGTATTTGACTTATTCAGAGGAATGTGGCGTCACACCACTGAGTCAAAGAACACTCTTGAGAATCCTGACTGTTTGTTCCCCCTCTGAACGAAAGTCTCTTCAAGCTCTCGATTATACAAGTTCTGCAGGGGGTCAGGCGTTCAACGATCTCGCTGACGTAGTAAACAGATTGGGCGACGAATTTATGGGAATGACTTGGGCAAGGGAACAAAAGGAACACTTGAAGTCTGCAAAGCTTTATTTGAAGGTCGATTTTAAGGTAAAATTGAAATAAACTTAATAATGTGCATGTATAGAGACCTCAACAAACAGGTTCAAGCTTGAAAAAGAGACACTTGCCCTGATGTATGTATTTCCCGCAAACGTGGTGTGATGACGTCATCAGTCACGTGACCATGTCTAAAAGTGGAATTTATCTCAGTGCGAGGACAGACACTGAGCAACTAAGAGCACCTCGCATATTTAAAAGAGTAATGTTATATGGGGCATTTAAAAATGGCCAGTTTGCCTGAGCGAAAAAGTGGGAGGCTAGCTTTGGGGATGTATATTTTCTTCGTTGGAACGTACAGAAACTTAACCTAACGTGTTGGTAAATGTTTTTATGAAGAGACACTCTATGTAATCTTCAGGTTGTTATGATACCGGTCACGTGATTAGGACGTTCGGATTTTTTAAAGACGGCTTTAAAATTGCATTTTTCCTCGCTAGTGAAGCATATTTTTATTTCATGTGTTGACCTAGGCAAATAAAAGGTGATTATTTATGACTAACTGATATTGTCTGTGCAGGTGCACGTTTCGAAACAATCGAACATTCCAGACCATTGCAGAGCATATGCCCTGAGCGATCCAAAGGACAAGGATTATCAGATGACCTGTCCACATGATCATCTAGAAAACTGCGATCGTTGTGAGTTGCTCGCGTCAGTTCTGGCAGATATACACGACGCTCTTGAGAAGATGTCAAATAGAAATGTGTCACGTGACGTCATAGAAGAGTTGACCTTCATCAAAGGTCAGGCTAAGCAAAACATCTTGGCATGGAAAGCACACCTACTCCGATGTGTTAATCGGGATGAAGCTCGACTAGAGGTGATTAATGCTCTCGATGAAAGTTCAGTACTTTCCTTTACAGGACTGGGCCATGAAATTTCTCTTAAAAAAGTTCAGAGAAAGCCAAAGTGATTGGTTTGCAAAAGAGGCATGTCCTGGCACATTACCGTAGCTACTCGTCGGGCAGAAAACAAAGAATTGCAGATGATGACCTTCGTACACGTTTTCCAAACCGGCAACCAAGACAGCTGCGCGGTGCTGTCAATTATGAAGGCTGTCATTGGAAAGCTGAAGTCACTCTTACCTCAACTGAAATCTGTATTTTATAGGCAGGACAATGCTGGCTGCTACCACTGTGGAGCTACTATAGTGGGAGCTAGCTTTGAAAGTCGCTGTTATGGGGTTTCCGTGAAACGCCTGGACTTCTCGGACCCACAGGGTGGTAAAGGGCCTTGTGACAGAAAGGCAGCGTCACTTAAATCGCACATGAGAGTTTACCTTAACCAAGGGTCTAACATCGAGACTTCCAGGGAAATGGGAGACGCTATCCAGTCATCAGGGGGTGTTCCTGGAGTCGATGTTACATTATGCAGCTCATCGCAAAACCCTCTTTGAATGTGAATATTGCAGGCGTGAGTTTGATTTCTAATATTAAATACAACGACGGAGGCCTGAGGGTTTGGAAGGTGTGTGGAATAGGACCTGGTAAATGCATACGGCTTTCAGAGCTTAATACTCCGCAGGTGCTGCAGGTTCCAGATCTTGTGAAATGTGATGGAGAGAGAATGCCTAATGCACATTTCATTAAAGTGAAGTCCAGGCCTCAGCCTCGCGCAGCTGCTAATTCTCAGAGATGTTCAGATACCGAGGAGGAGCCTGTGGGTGACACCTCGACTGTTCCTCTTTTTTCCTGTCCGGAGGAAGGATGTGTGAAAACGTATCAAAGGTTTTCCTCCTTACAGCACCATCTGGATCTTGGAAAACACGAACGTGCTTTAGAGAATGAGACGTTTCTTGACAGAGCAGTGCTCGCCTACGCAGACAGACTACAGGAGCAGTTCTGTGGTATACCACAGATACAAGCTAGAAAGCCTCTAAACCTCACAAGTCATCCGTGTTTACCGATGGGATGGGCTCTGAAGTCTAGTCATGTTGGACGAACAAGATTTACAGAAAAGCAAAAAGATTACTTGACAAGTAAATTCCGTATTGGAGAGACGACTGGCCAGAAAGCGGATACAGCGTCTGTAGCCAAGTCCATGATGACTGCCAGGGACAGCAATGGAAACCGCCTTTTTACAAGTTCTGAATTTCTGACTGGCCAGAAAGTTTCAAGTTTCTTCTCAAGGCTAGCCTCCAAGCGTACGCTCAGTGAAAATGACGGAGAGTGACATTGAAGAAAACCAGAACGTAGAAGATGAGGAAGCCTTCAGCGAGCTGAGAAGTGAAATCCTTCAAGAAGTTTCCCTCAGTCATCCCATCTGCTATGACAGTTACTACATTTGCGAACTTATTGCAGATTCAAAGCTGTCAAAATTTGCAATTCAGATGCTTCAGAATATCTGCGAGCACTTTGATATTCCGACAACCGACATCAAAGTGAAGAGGAAAGCTCCTTACATCGAGAGGTTGATCACCTTTGGCAAAAAATGCACCTGTCAGGGAAAACTTTAAATCGCGCTTTGTTTAAACGATATCTGTGATGTGTCAAAACATTTGCCTGTCTGAAAGACTTGCCTATGAAGGTCAACCAATAAACATCGGCATAATTATAGTAAAGAGTACAGCGCTTTACAGCAAAAGTCTCATAGAAAACTCAACTCAAGAGCTTGTTTGTCGATTGTTTTTTTTTTAATTTTGTGAAAAGTTTAATTTTGTAAGACCCTTGTTTTGTTCTCCTTTTTAATTCGAGCAAAATGGTATTGCGAACATGTCTAGAGTCGTAGATTAGAACACCGTATTAAAAAACAAAAAAACAAACAAAAAAAAAACCCAATTATTTATGGCCTGATGGAAAGTCGAAATTCGAAGAAAAGGCTGCAAGAGAATTATAAAATATTCACTTAAAGTGAAATCGAAAACAACGGAAACAGGTCCCTTTCACGTCGTTGTTTCTCTACACCCTCCCGGTGGGAATAATTTTGTTCTGTTACGCAACTCCACAGCTACAACATAATTTAAGACAAATGTGCCCTTGACAACTGGAGCGTTTACCTGCAAATTATTTTGAGCTTTATGAAAGCTTAATCTTTGAAAGCGTACAAGATGTGAAAATTGGATGGAAAAGAAAGGATTGATCGAATCTAATATTTCCGATAAAATACTCGACTGCTGAAGTTCCCGGGTGAAGTTAGAGGGTTCGCTGCTTCGAGTTCGTTGAGCATAATTTTGGGAAGAAGAAACAAGGATAACCAGGGAGCAAATTGCCCGAGACAAATTTGAAGTCAACCAAAAAAAGGGTAAGACAGTAAGGTAATTTTTTTAAAACACAAATCTGTTAAAAATTTCATGCGAGTTAAGTTTTCGGCAGTAGCGGCAAGCCGCAGTAAACACCAACAAACCGCTACTTGAGGCCCCGTCCACACGTATCCGGATAAATTTGAAAACGGATAAATATTCATACGGTTACGGGCTCCGTCCACTCGTAAACGGCGTTTTCACGCACCGAAAACGGATAAATTTGAAAACGCTCTGCAGAGTGGATAAATTTGAAAACGCTGGCTAAGCGTCTCCGTGTGGGCGCCTTATCCGGATAAATTTGAAAACGATTTGAAAACGATGACGTAACAAGAAAATGAAAGTAAAATAAAATTTGAATTTCTCGTCATTCTGGCACCATCACCATTGATTTTGATTTTATCTGTGATTGGTTCTAAGTCACTGTTTTGCTTCAGGAAATCAGAGATATGTATTTTAAACACTGTTTCAACAGAAGTTACTTTGGCCCCTTCAAACTTAGCATTTAGTGGTTCAATTTTGCACATTTTGTTCAGTTCATCACGGCATTGTTTGACGTTTACGTGTGGACACCAAAAACGATTCGCAAACGGCAACGTGTGGACGCGAATAAATTTGAACACGGATAAATATTTATCCGTTTTCAAATTTATCCGGATACGTGTGGACGGGGCCTCAACCAAATTTTGTTCAACTTCGGAGGGTTCGTGTGAAGCGCAGACTGAATTACCCAAGCCAGTTTTTACATATGTTTTGGTACAATGTTTAAAGGCCTTATGGCTTGAGTCTCAGGGTAAACCAAGGTGTAGCACATGCCTAAAATTTTAATCGCGACTTTCAGCCAAAATATAAATTTCTTTTGGTAAGAATAAAGCAGTTCTAAAATATTATTTTTCGCTGTTCAGATTACTGCTAAGTTGAATATTTACCACCAAACTAGAAGCAAAACCCTCTATGAACTGACGCATCGGAAAATATTTTATCTCTCCTTCTTCCCTTTAGCATGCAGGCGAAATTTTCAGAACGACCTATTTCGTCTAAAATTTTGGCTCTTTTGAAGTCGCCGACAGCAAAAATAGATTTTTTTTTTATTTTCTCAAAATTGAAGCAGCGTTTTTGAAAACAAACTACATCACATCGTTAAAAGTGTCCAACCTGTCTAAATGGATAAGATGGCCAAATGAACTGACCCCAAATTACATTAAAGACCTATTGAAGTATAATGACTCTCGTCGCACACTAAGATCTTCAACAGGTTGCTTGATGAGCCTTGAGCGAATCTTAAAACGTATGGTGAAAGGGCTTTTTCCGTGGCGGCACTAAGGCTCTGGAATAAACTATCACTCCAGATCAGGCTTTCATCATCAGAGGCAGTTTTTAAGGCTAATCTTAAGACTTATCTTTTTAAGCGTGCATTTGATTTGTAGTTTTTACTTGTAGTTATAGTCTATTTAATTCCTAAGATTTCAATTTTTATGGCTTTTAGGATATTGTAAAGCGCCATGGACACTTAATGAACGATGGCACTATATAAATGTATTTAATTTGATTTAATTAATTTAATTTAAATAGCCCAAGAAAACTTTCACAGGGTTATTAACCAATTATTTCATCCTCACTTCGTATTCTTACAAAGTGGGTCTCATTAAAACTGTCGTTGATAAGGCCTACAAGATTGATGGCACCTGTTTAGGGTTTCATGAGGATATTACTGAGCTTTTGAATATTCTAAAAAAGAATCTTTTCCCTGCCCATTTAATCGAAAAGGTTATAAACCGTTACATAACTGGGACCCAAAGCAATCATCATCCCCGGGGTTCCCTTCCCACCACTTCACTTACGTTTTACTTTAAGCTACCCTACAAAGGCCATTTTTCTGCTTTCACCCAGAAAAAGATTCGCCATTGTATTAGGCGCTATTGCAATGATTTGGATATCAAGCTGGTTTTCTCTTCTTTAAAGATTGGTAACTTGCTTAGTATGAAAGACCCTGTCCCTGAAGGGCTTCGTTCACGCGTGGTCTATAATAAGTTCGTATGCGCTGGCTTCTTCAAATTATAGTGTTATTTTATTTATCATAGTTTTCATGTATGGCTCCTTGGGATAGCACTTCTTAGTGATGATGAATACCATGGATAAATAAAGTTTTCATTCATTCAACACTGAATAAACCTACTTCAAACACTAAGGCTACTACAACAAATCGTATCGATCAAAAAAATTGCGCGATCTTCCGTTAATACGCTAAACCACTTCCATAGCACCATTTGCAGCAACTCTCCCAAGTACACTATGCCAGTTAGACAAACTACCGCAGCTACACTGAAGTACACAAATACACAAACTTTTTCTGCAATTTCTTAAATTTCTGCTGAGCTGTAGAGATCATTCCTACATATAATTCCACCGGCAGGTCAACATGTAGCTCACCAAACTAAAACATTGGTATCAGATTCATGACGGAAGCGAAGAGCGCACTAAAATTTGCCTTCCTCCCAACAAATTGCTTTGTTTCCAATTAACAAATAGAGAAGCCTTGACTGTGCTCTGTTCTGTTATAAAGCACGCAGGAAGCGGCTAGAGCACGAAAGAAGTGTAGGGAGAAACACGAGACGTAGTCGAGTGTTTCTTCTCACTTCTTGAGTGCTCTAGCCGCTTCCTAAGTGCTTTATAACAGAACAGAGCACAGTCAAGGCTTCTCTATTTGTTTTATAATAAAGAATCCGTTAAATTATCCAAGCATTACTTTCAATTTTCAAAACAAACTTTATTTCCAAAGCGAACAACAGTGTCGTCAGCATGCTCTATACTCTCATAAAGCACGCTACAATAAGCCAATCGGAATCCCTGTTAGAATGCTTCAAATAATCTGATTGGATGTACAAGACTAAAGCTGTCAAAAGTGTCAAACCATCAAAGTTCACATTCTACGATAGTTTACAAACTAAAGTAGTTCGGCAAGTCAACACTTTTGCCTGAAGTTTTTAAGTCTCTAATACAGAATCTTGAAGTGAAATGTTCAGTGAACTTCAGCCGAATAATGGCTCATAAAAACACACGAGTTTTTTCACATGACAAGGTAGAAAACAAACTGTTCAAGGCGAGTGTTTTTTGAGTGAACGACAGCCGAATTCACCGGAACATGAAAATCGCTCGTGATGATAGCGCCGCAAAACTCGGCTGCAGTGACTGATGTGACTTTCCACTCAACGTATCGGAAAGGATATCGAAGGGTAGCCGATGTAGTTTCTGAGGCTTGCTTTACTGTGATGACCGGAGATCGCCATGATGAGCGAGCCGCGATGAACTTCAGCATGATCATATTTGCTCAGACACCGTCATGATTAGTATGAATTTTAACAATTATGCCAGTTTGGTTAAATTTTTCATCATTTCTGTTTTGTTCTGTTTTGTTTTTGAACACTGAACTTTATATACTATACGAGTGTTTAGCTGTATTTGATTTTTATTACCGTACGTAAGCTTGCAATCTAACTGAGCGCGAAAATCTTTAAAACTCGGAATGTTTATTTTGTTTTTCCTTTGAGGATTTTCGTATCTGCTCACGTTTTAATAACGTAAATTACGGCGGCAGGTATGTTTACAAACCTTTGTTTGATTCTTCTGTTGCTACTTCTCGGCTCGCTTCAGTTCCGAAATTTCACTTTCAATTATCGGAAAAAAGCTAAAAAGAAGTCCTGGAAAAGCTCGAACATAGTACAATTGACAGATGGTGTGACAGCTTTAGCTCAGCTCTATGCTCTATACTCTCATAGAGCACGCTCTTTCAACCAATGACAGCGCGCGTTATATCCGAACTTTATTGCCCCCGCAGGGTTTTTGGTCCCAGA
This sequence comes from Pocillopora damicornis, assembly GCF_964200805.1. Lineage (NCBI taxonomy): Eukaryota > Metazoa > Cnidaria > Anthozoa > Scleractinia > Pocilloporidae > Pocillopora > Pocillopora damicornis. The sequence goes on along the minus strand of NC_142683.1, from coordinate 9,155,584 downwards.
GGGCCAAAAACCCGAGGAGGCACCTTAGGACTCCCCGCGTAATATAGAGGAAGACTGGAGAAGAGGGAATGTGGGTATTTTCGGTAGATCATAACCAGAAAAAATCTCGATTTGATCGCTTACACGGCCGCAAGGTATCAACGTTTTTCCCGCAAATGGTCATGGGCTGCCAGTAAAAAGACGCGCGCGAGGACTTTTAGGATCGGCGTCTTTGACACGAGATTTGTCCTAGTATAGAGGAAGACTGGAGAAGAGAGAATGTAGGTGTTTTCGGTTGATCGTAACCAAAAAAAATCTCGATTTGATCTCTTGCACGGCCGCAAGGTATCAACGTTTTTCCCGCAAATGGTCATAACTACACAACTGTAAACAACAAGCCCAACTCAAAAAAAAAAAAAAGAAAATGGTACTGTAGGGCGGGGGCAGCTCCAGTGAGAACTATAACTAGTTATAAATGTTAATAGTGCCTAACTATTATTTGAAACGCATGAATTCGAGTTGAAGCCTAAATGTTTTCAAGGCTCTTTTCTGCTATTGCTTAAATTGCAAGTCACAAAAGAAAATCTTTCCTTCACTTGAATTTATCCCCGGGTCAAAATGCAAGTTACTGCAAAAAAAAATGCCACCAACTGTACCACTTATTCTAAATACACAAACTACTTCAAAATCATCAAAAGTTCCAAAGTAAAGAATACATCAATTAAATCAGTTAAACCTAATGAATCAGTTACTGCATAAACAATAAACTACTACTCTATACACGAACTTCACAAAAACAGCAAGAGCACCAAATGTGCAATTTGCACCAATTGATGGAACTGCATAAGACTTCTCTAGCCGAATCCACTGGATTCACTTTGCCAACAACACCAACTACACCAACTACACCAACTACACCAACTACTGCAACTACACTAAATTGCACGGACTACAACTACTGTAAATGAGCGAACTATACCAAAGACAGCAGGAACTTTAAATGTACTTACCACGACAATTACCTCAGCTCTACCACACTTCATCGTCTCTGCAAATTACACGAGCTACCCAAACTAACCTCGACAACACGAATTACATTAATTATGCTAATTGCAACAACAACTCCGATTAGGCATACTGAACCAGCTACTGCAACTCTACTAAACTGTTTCAACTATACCATTTGCATCAACGACATAAACTAAACCAAACGTTGAACTCCACAAAGAATACAACTTAAAAAAAAATGCAGTTACACTTGACTTAACCGATATTTGAATAAGTCGAAATACAAAACCAGCAATCGTCACAAAGGCGCAAACTACACCAACTATCGGAGTTTCACAGAACTAGATAAATTAAACTAACTGCATCAGCTACTCCAACTACGCGAACTGTTCCTTCATAAACCAACCCAATAACACCAACAACACGTCTTAAGGGAACTACACTTAACATCACCATCTGCACCGATTACACTAATCGCAAAAAGCTCCGGAACTGCAACTAATTACATCGACTACACTGGCCACGTGAACTTCATGGGCTACACAGCATCAGTTTAAAAAAATGCACACTTCATTACTACCTGGACTGCACAAAAACAATAATAAGTACACCATGTGCATCAAAGCCACTAACTACACCAAGTGTACTAATTACACCAGTACTGGAGTTACATTCGAACTACGCCAGCTTCACCACCAACTGTACCATCATCTGTACCAACCGTATTCAGTCGTTTCGTACCCACGGACGTCTCTTACTTAGTCGGTTCGTACTCAAACTCAGAAGATCCATACCCAGTCTGTGTCGGTTCGTAGCCGACCCGTTGGTCAATCGATATCCGTTCCAACATTCAATGACGATCAAAATTCAAGAGATCTCACGAAATACCTACTACCAACGCTATTACCAACTGAGCTACGAAGCCACTAGCTGGAAGCGAAGAAAATTTGAGAGAATTACTGCATTCCGTGAGAGAACTGGGATCTGATTTGGCACGAAGGATGCTGTGTATGCATAACATAGCGCTTACTGAACTCGCTTTGGAAAGTGTAGTTTTTTAATTTAATTTTGGAATCATTTAGGGGTTCGATTATTTATCTCTTTGGGCACCCTATTCCATAACACAGATCCGCTATAACTAAAACTGCGTTTATAATAATTAGTGCGCGGGTGTGGAATGGAAAGCTTGCTTCTAGCATATCTGACATTGTACGCGGATAAAAGAGAGAACTTAAGTAATTCGGTTATTGGCTGTTTACAGTGTTATAGATCATAATTACTTTATTCAAATAAAAATACAAATCACAATTAGAGAAGGTTGTGATACACGCTGCTCGGTTCTGTTGCTTTTGTAATTTTTGAGAAAGTATCTTTGAACAGCGTCCCCACACTACAATATTCCTTTTGCATTTGATGGCGCTTAAGCCGCTGCAATCTTTTTAGAAATTTCTTTAATATGAACCAATATTACACTGAGGGATTTCATGGTGGAGACTTGTTCCATGGGGATTTGGATGATATATATATATTTATTTATCTATTGATTAGTGATATATAAGCAGGCTGGCCCAGTTCAGCTTTAAGATGGTTGAATGAGGGCCTGCTTAGGACATACTGAGTAAAACAAAATGTATTTAGAAATATAAAATACAAAAGAAGCTCACAACGCAAATTACAATTCACACTTAAGATATACGATATCCGTTACATTATAAAGTATATTACATCAATTACATAATTAAAGTTTGAGGAATGTTTGTAAATTAGGCAATGAAGTAATGTTTCCCAGTTTACTAGTTAGAGAATTCCACGTCCTTGCACCTTTATTGCGAAAGGAACCTTGATATTAAGATATCAAGATATTAGCCTGGGGTAATCGCAAAAGGTCTCTATATGTGGTATTGTAGACATTATATTTGCGAGGAAGAACTAAATTAATTCAAAAGATGGGCTGGCGCGAGACCTTGTTGACATTTAAGCACTTGGAGGCAAGTGTGAAATTGCCTACAATTTTTCCGCATTTTCTTCTTTACGCCCTTTGATAATACGAGCTGCTCGCAGTTGTTTAGGTGGTCCTGATTTGTCTTTCCACAGCCATCCCAGACTACACAGCTGTAGTCGCACACAGGAAGTATCATGGAGTCATAGGGTGCGATATAGGCCTCTGGAGGAGTTATTTTGTCAGCTTTCCGCAGCATTCCCAGCCTAGCAGATATTTTGGAAGCAATATGGTCGATGTGATCACTCCAAGAGAGGGCTGGATCGAGCATAACTCCGAGAGACCCTGCTAAAGGTCTTGTCGAACGCTGAAACATTAAAATTTGCAACTATTGAGAGCCTTTGATCTGTTCCCACAAGTATTACTTTAGTTTTAGAGTAGTTAAGGAACAGGTAGTTACTATCTACCCAGCTTATGATGTTGCTTAGATCAGCAGACAGGTAAGACTCGACTTCTTCCTTGGAACTACTACTATAGAATAGCAGAGTGCATCCGCAAAAAGTTGAATTTGATAGCAATGGACAATGGATGGGAAGTCATTAATATAGATGATATAAAGTAATAAACCGAGTAATGAGCCCTGTGGGACACCAAACTGTATCGACTGGGGTTCAGAAAGAACACCATTAACACAAATGCTTTGAGTCCGGTTTGACAGATAAGACTTGAACCATACAACCGCAGAATCAGAAGAACCGAGGGAAAGCAACTTATGCAGCATAATGTCATGATTTATAGTGTCAAATGCTTTAGACAGATCTAAAAATACCATTCAATGAACCGGCCTTTGTCCATGGTATGGAGAGGCTTAATAGTGATATCAATGAGACATGTGCTGGTTGAGTGCATAGGCTCTAACAGAGAGAGAATGTACAAACTACTTCAACTACTGCAACTGTTTAAAACTAGCCTACCTTTGTCGTGCATGTTTTCAGGATCCCAACGAACCCAAGCTAAGATGTCCACAGAGGAAGAGGTGCTAGCACGACAGCCTAGTAGCATGCATGGCAGTAAACACAGCGTCGGCTAATAGCAGGGTCTTAATGGGGGAGTAGCTCTGACGGTTTATTCGTTATTATTTTGACGGTTAACGATCAGTCTTTGAGGACTTCGACGGTTGACGGTTGACAATATTTATTCTTTGACTGGTGATTAATGTTAAGATTTTATATCTTCTAGTGAGAAGGAAAAGTGATTTTGAGGTCTATTCAGTCTTTCTCTGACGAAATGAAGTGGAGCGTAATTTGGAGACCACTAACGATAATCTATTGTTGGTTTCCAATAACTCCTTATTTCTCAATGATATATTCAAGATTAGCAGAACTTTTCGGGCCTGATTCTTCTCGTCCTGCCCATAGCAAACTTAGAGCACGAAGGAGATTGCGGAAATGCTTCACATCTCAAACTAAGCACCCACGTGTTTTCCTGTATCTATCTTACCGAGAGATAATAGATTCTCTTGATCTTATTCATTAGCGTGCATGTAAATTTATCGCTTACGTTAAGATGATGTTTAGCAAATTTCAGAACTTTTAAAAAATATCGTTCGAGCGCGAATTCATAATCTCAGTATCTGCTTTATTCGTGACCATCAAGAATCACTAGAGAGGACGGATTTCAAGTTGAACTCGAACAAATGGTTTACCTCCGACCTTGTGAAGCCGTTATTTCTTCTTTGCTTTTTTTTAACAGACAGGTACTATAAGTCAAAAAGAAAGTAAATCTTACCCCAACACATATTTTTCCCCAATTTTTGGCAGACAAAACATTCTTTTTAATAACTCAAAATTTTCACTTTTAACCCTTTCACCCCTAAATCTCAAAAGTAACTCTCCTTGCTGTCTGCTATACAGTTCTCATGATGTTAGTTTTGAGAATTCGGTTTTGAATCAATTAACAATTGCTCAACTGATATTTCTTTTATTCTTATCGCCTGTCTTCTTGACATTGTATTGATATTGTAAGGAGAAATTCTGCCTTGGTCACTCTCGGGAGTTAAAGGGTTAATGGTATATTTCATTACGTTTGCATACGAGAGGATGAGGTACCACAATCCAATCAGCTGTGGTTTTCAATATAGCCGCAGCGTAGGATCGCATGCTAAAATAAGTTTAAAAAAGGTCATCATTGGATAAGATCTGCTAGAATAACACGGCTCAAACCCCCAGCTCACCTGGACTTCGAATCGTCAACTTTAGCCAACAGTTAGACGAGATAGAGGCAAGAAGTAAAGTTGTATATAGATTTGGCAAGGTGTGGCAAGGACAATTTCCACGAGAGTAAAGCTATTTTTGCATCTCATCAGGAGACAGGCGCGAGTAATTTACGTCACGTTGACTTTCATAGCCACGCTGCAAAGAAGTTTCCTTCATAGTCATCGTATCCCAGAAGAAGGTCTTACCTCGACATCTCCAACCGTTTAGTATCTGTCAAGTAAAAACAAGAACATCCATTTATTGCATCAAAGGCTTCCGTGAGGCCGCTCATGGAACGGAATTGGATAAGCGAATGAAAAGGCAGTTGAATGAAAAAAATTGGGAATTGGTATATTCGGCGTATTGAAAGTTATTTGGAATGTTAGAGGATTTTATGGAAAGGAAAAAAAAGGCCATCTTCGTGCAGCTTCACTCCAGGTAATCGTGCAAAATCTATTGAACAAATAGTCCGCAGTCGATTGATATCGTCGGCTTAAAGGTCTTTAAACCATCGAAGCTTTTACGGTGTCACTTTGAGCATCGTCCCGCTTAGCAGCGTTTAGGATTTCGATGTCCATTTTCGCCGTCAGCGTTCCTGGCTTAACAACATTTCAGTGTTCTACTCCACAAAGGAGTTCAAACACAGACCATTTTCGTGCCGCTTATATACTTCATGGCTGAATGCCATTTATAGACGAAAAAATGGCGGAATGGTATATTATTATATAGGCGACTTTTTGGTTAGGCTTACTTGAGTTGCTAACTTACTTAAGGTTCTTCCTTCCTTAAGGTGCTTTACTTACTTAAGATGCTTTACTTACTTGAGATGCTTCACTTACCTGAGATGCTTCACTTACTTGAGATGCTTCACTTACTTCAGGTGCTTTCCTTACTTGAGGTGCTTTCCTTACTTCCCGTGCTTTACTTACTCGAGATGCCTTACTTACCTCAGGTGCTTATCTCACTTGAGAGTAAAGCACCACGTGTAACTAAAGCGCTTTAAGTAAGGAAAGTGCCCTAAGTAAGGAAAGCGCGTCAAGTAAGCCGCACCCATAGGTCGTCTATAGATTTCATTCCGCTATTTTGTCGTTTATATGGCGTTCATCCATGAAGTTTATACCGTTATTGGAAAAAATCTACGCCTTTCTCGTCCCTTCTAAAGCTTGGCAGATATTTTGGAACAAAACCATTATTTAGCAGGGGGAGGTTGGATTTCAATGTTTAATCCAATTTTTAATGAATAAATTAATAAGAGTCGATTTTCCTACTGGTGAGTGTGTGCCATAATGCCGCCCGACTTTCACCCTACATCTCATGGAATGACTACATCATCCATGAGCCGAACAGGATCCATGTATTTTTTTTCTTTTATGTATGTCACAAGAATTGAGAGCGTGCTCTTGATTAAGCGCCGCCCCTCCTTTTAGCCGAAATTTTAACTGAGCACTCAATCGCTTAACCGAGGAAATACAGTATATGTTACCAGAGGCGAGCAGAGTCGTAATACTTGATGGATTTTTAATACGAATGTTTATTTTTTTCCAAAAGGGTACGCTAATCAACCTGATTGATTCTTAGCGCGGTCCGGACTTTCCTATCTCTGCACATGGGCACGGTAACGCTTTCGTGAGGTTTTGTGAGTTTTTGGTTTTCATAGATATACGTTGTTTTGCCCACTGGGCAGCCTTCTTGAAGGAAAGACTTAAGTTACAATGTTAAGGTGATGAATAACTTATCAATTCTTTCCTTGTTCACACAAATCACTCCGGCTACCTGCAAAATATTGGTTTCGAAATGAATTTTGAGAAGGCAAGAGCGTCAATGATTCTGTTGACATGCCGTCCAAAAGCCAAGTACACTCAAGAAGTAAAAACGTGAGGCTTTTTATTTTTTACAATTCAATCTATCGATGTGACTTTCATTCAGACTCTTTCAATTCCTCAAAACAATTCTAGGTCATGATAGTTGATGATAGTTAACCAAAGTAGAGGCCTTAAGAGGTATCCAAGACCTCGGGTTAAGTTTTTCCCAATGCAAACCCCCCGGCTGATGAACAGCACACATTTCCTGTGCGTCTTTCAACTTATTAAAAGCCGCAATGTTTATTAGATATTATTGAGCATTTTCGACGCAGTGTTTAGTCAACTGGCGCGTATATTGAGCTTGACAGCAGCACGTTGAGTCCGTTTTATGAGGATTAAGCTCGAAGCGGACATTGAGATCGTTTCACAAGCAACATGAATTTATCGGATGTGTCTGAAGTGAATTCGAGGTCAGCGTTATTTAAGTAGCACAATATACTGTAACTCATTTGAAAATTAGGTGACATACAAACTTTCTTTTGAAGATTTACTGTCTCGATATGAATGATATGAATGTCCAAGGACGGTGGGATCTGACAGTGTAGATTACCGAGTAATTCTGTACTTTATGTTCAATTTGCTCCTCGAGTAAACGTCACATTCCTTTAATTTAGTGCGGTGTTTATCGGAAGGTGGTGTTTAATTGAGTGTTAGGCTTGTTACCAGTAGTTTATTGCGTTGCCTGCAGTCTGGAAGAAGTCATGAAGATCATGAACACTCATACCTTAACTTCTTGCCGTACTTTGTTTAGGAAACTGAACTCAAAGTTCATTTCGCTGCCATCAATATACCGGAGATAGATAAACATATTCTTCCTGACTGTAAAAAAAATAGATTCAATAAAAAATGACCGAAGAACAAAGAGCGTAAAGAAAACGCCGAAAGTGCGGTACGGTAAAAAAATGCGAAGAACGCCCAACCCTCAGGAAATGTACTCTCAAAAACAGCAAAACTTTCCACTGGAATCGAACCGGTTATCTGATGTTAGGTTATCTCAGTATAAAGAATCTTGTATCGTGGTTAAAACCATATAAGAACTTTGTTTACTCTAGACAAGGGATTTGTCAGGTGTAAACTGAAATACTCTGCTGAAAGCAATTTACTCCCTGCAGAGTTTAATGTCGCCGGTTTCTAATTTCGTGACCGATAGGCGTCAGTAAGAAACGAATTCCAGATGCCTTATTGAAAAGTAAATAATAAGAAAACAGCAAGGGGTTTCTTGATGAATATTTGATTCAAAATACCTCGTTTCAGATAGAAATGAGAATTCTTTGTTTTTGTCGTATTGTTTTTTGCAAAGTACCTTTGATAAAATGTTTGATGATATCTGAGTGAAAAGTGAAATGCCTCTGCAAGTAAATTATATTTGTGAAAAGTACACCGTAAAGCTTTTAAAGATATTCATTGGGAGTGATTGAACATCCGGTGGCCTTTACGTAGAGACGTTTTGTTTGACTCGTAATTAGTTGGATCATATTATTTAAGCCAATCGGATCCTGTTTGGTATTTTGATTGTCTCCTTCTGTTACCGCCAGCCAATCACATTCTCGACAGCCAAAGCATGCTAATTTCGTTGACAATTCTTTTCAGGAAAGCGTACTAGGTCATTAACTAAGAGCGTAGTCTTGGTCAGCTTTGAAGAGGAGATTGAATTGCGTTAGTACAACTGTTCTGTTCAACATGGTCGGAGTCGCTTACGGTACGCGTTTTGAACGATTGCTGCTCCCCGTCGTGATCTTTGGGGTTTGTTTATTGCCTTGCTTGTGCCAAAAGAAATGTGAGTCTGTTACGATACCTCTTTGCATTGGTTTACCGTACAACACTACAATATTTCCAAACATGTTAAAGCACAGAACACAAGAGGAAGCAGCTCTCGAAGTTCATCAGTTTTTCCCACTGGTTAAAGTCGGCTGTTCGGAGGATCTGGCCTTCTTCTTGTGTTCGGTTTATGCCCCCATTTGCACTCTTCTCGGTATTCCAGTTCCACCATGCCGTTCACTTTGTGACAGTGCACGAGATGGATGCGAAGATCTTATGAAGAAATTTGGTTTCACGTGGCCCGAGTCTTTGCGTTGCGAGAAGTTTCCAAAACTAGGCGAGGATCTCTGTGTTGGAAAGAACACAACTGGTAGAAACGGTCAAGTAGTGCCTTCTAAGGAACAACCACAAGGACACAACTCGACGGAGGCTCCGATCGACATTAGTTTGGTGTCATTCCGATGTCCGGAGGAGCAAAAAATTGATAACGATCACTACATGTTCTTTGGCAAGAAGAACTGTGCATCAAAGTGCGAAAACATCTATTTTGATGAGAAGGAGCGAAAAATTGCCCGTCTTTGGACTGGAATATGGGCGATTCTCTGTTGCATATCAACTCTCTTTACAATTTTAACGTTTATTATTGACATGAGGAGATTTCGGTACCCTGAAAGACCTATTATTTTTCTATCGGGTTGTTACTTCATGATTTCTGTTTCCTACATCATTGGATTCACTGCTGGCGACTCTTTATCTTGCACGGAATCTAAACATGGTCATTCCGTCCTTGTGCAAGGAACTAAACACGAAGGATGCACAGTAATTTTTATGCTATTATATTTCTTCAGCATGGCATCTTCAATCTGGTGGGTTATTCTAACACTCACTTGGTTTCTTGCGGCCGGACTAAAATGGGGTCAAGAAGCTATCGAGGCAAACGCACAATTTTTCCACCTTGCAGCCTGGGCGATTCCTGCCGTTAAAACAATTGCGATTTTATTGATGACCAAAGTTGATGGCGACGAGCTAAGCGGAGTTTGCTTTGTTGGACTCTCAGATTTAAATGCGCTGAGGGTATATGTGTTGGCTCCCCTGTTCATTTACTTTTTTGCTGGAGCTACATTCCTGTTAGCCGGATTTGTGTCGCTGTTTCGAGTGAGATCAGTTTTAAAAGACGATTACAGCAAGAGGGAGAAAATCGAAAAATTAATGATTCGTATCGGAGTATTTTCCATTCTGTACACTTTGCCCGCGATTTCAGTAATAGGTTGTTTGTTCTATGAGCAGGCAAATCGTGAAAAGTGGGAGCAATCATGGCTTGAAGGCTGGAAGCATCAACAAGCGTGCATTGATAACATGAAAGACATGGATTGTCCCAAATACCCGATTGTTAATGACAAACCGGATTTCACCGTATTTATGGTCAAGTACTTGATGTTCTTGATCGTTGGAATTACATCAGGATTTTGGATATGGTCGAGTAAGACCATTAACGCCTGGAGAAGGTTTTATCGTTCAGTAGCGCACAATCTGTTCGGGCGAGGAGCGAATACGCTCGTGTGATTGTAACTTGGAAAGTTTTTATTGTGAAAGTCTTATATCTGTAAGCAAGAAACGTGTAAAATCTATATACTTGCTCGTAAGGTCAATTTACGCCACCGTGAGAAAGAACTCCTTTATGGAACTTGCCGAAAGCGCGTGGCTATACTGCATATCAGATCGCGTGATCGAAAAGTAAGCTTGCTAGTGTTTACTGCCTATGTGGTGCTCTATACCGGTTGTTGTTGAGCAACACCAATTGGCTCATGGAAATGGTTAACTTTTTACCGCGCCTGGCTGAGCTTCGTTTGAGCAAACGAGCATGGTTTGCGTTTTGTTGACTTGTGTCATTAGCGATTTAGAATTATACAAGTTGTAACGCACTTAAGCCCTTATATTGGAATTGTTCTTTAAATAGCCGACTTGCACCTCCTTCCTTTAAATTCGTGTTATAGATAAGAATGATCGTCCTAAATTTTGCGTTTTTCTGTGAAGTTGCTTCGAAAAGATTGTGTCATTTTTTGTTTCCGTCGGAATTGAAAACTACTGCACATTCTTGAAGCTCACGTTTCATCGGCTTATCCTCTTCAGATCAGACACGAAGCTGTTTATGTGAACTGCAGTTGTCATAACTGGGATGAAGTTTCTAGAAAAGGAGTAAACAGATTTAATGCTATTCCAGATTACACAAAAGCAATTTACTATGGTTTTCACCCTTTTTGGATGCTTAAGTTTGTTTGATATGAATAAGAATGTGTTGGTTTGATTTATGTCAGCTGGGAACTGCTGGACACTGTCAACACATTTGATCGCATTATTAGGGTATAGCTGCATTTTAGAGCGTGGCTGATGTGTTTTCTATTTAAGGCCACTTACTTAACTCATTAAATCCAAGGACTTCTGTGGGTTAACTGATTTTGAAGTTTTATGTTCATTATTTTATTGATAAAGACAAAGGTATAGAGGACAATGTTTGCTCTATGTGTATTTGACAAGAAGTATGCCATTAAAGTTACCAAACAGTTATTGAAAGACATTTAAATTACTAGGTGTAACCAGAAATATGTGGACAAACTGGTATTTGAGGCTTAGCTCATATCAACCTCTTAATTGTATTAGTTCTTGTACAAACATTTCCAGGGATGACCAATTTTTTGTGTTATTTGTCTTAAATGAACCATTTTCTGTCAAGCATGAATTTTGAAAAGTAGTTTGTATTTGAATTAAATTGACGGAGTTTCCCAAGCATGGTCTGATTCTGTAATTCCACAACTGTCCTCTAAGGAACTCCTTTGTTGAATTATTTGGTATACTTTTCCCCAACATTTTTGAAAAAATGTCTTCCATTTTGAAGGCTACATACCAAAGGTTTAAGGATGAGAACATTTAAGATGTTACTATTAAATCTGTGGTAGTTGTTTTAAATCAGGTTCTCTTTAGATGCAAGGTGGTAGTTAACAGGATTTTAAGAGAAAACTGTGAATTGTCTTAGGTTTTGGGATGTTTGGGAGGCATAAATAAGTATTCTTACCGTGAGATGTGAGTTTTTGAGATTTTGATACAAATGTGGTTTTTTCTTATAGTCAGTTTGTACTGAAGGTGTTTTTTCTTGGTTCAGTGGCTCATGCTTTATCTCTTTCTCTCCTTTTTTTTTTTATACAATTTTGCTTGAGTTAGATTTTGACCCTTTCACTCCAAAATATCTTGATGGTAATACCAATTTTGTTTTGTTATTTTTTATGATTGGTTGTCAAATCAAAGAATTTGCCTTAGTTAAAATTTTTCTTTATTGTCATCTCCTTTGTGCCCAACATTTTATTGATTTTGTTAAGAGAATTTACTTCATGAAACTTAGGGTAATGACATTGGATATTTGTGGAGAACTTGGTTAAAAACAATATGAGAATGGCAGAAGCATTATTCAAGTGCCCCTGGAGATATTCTTCTGCTGACACTTTCCTAGGAATCGATTTCAATGCTTGGTTCATTTTACCCAGTTGAAAGAAACCCTTGCAATGTATGGTGTAAGTATGCCACAAGCTGTTACAGCCTCATGCTCTATTGTAATTTTCTGCGAACTTTTTTTTTTAAAGTGAGTCGTCTTATTACACATGGGACAAGGACATAATGCTGAGTCCCCACAAGGAATCTAACTCAGAATTTTTTCTTTGTCCCACACTTGTGAAAAGACAGAATGCCATCTTAACTCTTGTGGAGATGTTCAGTGCTATCTGTTTTTGTGTGGACTGCGTAGCATTAAATTTTTTGTCTGTACCTGATAAAATCTTGACTTAGCCTGCAAAAGTATTAGGCTGATACTTAAGTTATCCCTTAATTCCTGGACTACAAGCATGGTTTGCATGCATTGTATAGTCTAGGGGTGTGCTCCCTTGAAATTATTATAAGTGACTTGAGGGTAATCTTGGATGTTTCAGTTTGTCTACTCCTATGATTTAATTATAAACAAAGATTGCAACATACATACATAGATGCATGCATAATTTATTTCAATAAAGTCATGATAAGGGCAGCTTTTGCTGATGTGGACCCAACTACATGCTAAAATATTTAAAAAAAGAGAACCTAATAGCATAATCTTAAAAGTTTTTATAAAGTATAAAATATAGATCATCTAATAAATAATTATTGATAAATAATCAAATATAAATATGAAACTAATAAGTAAGTAATTTAAAAAAGTAATCCCTTTCAATAGTATATTAAATCTTCAGTTCTCCTATTTAAGTTATTGCATTGTCCCTTTATGTAACTATTAGTTTCCATCAATCTTGATTTCTTTTTAAGAGCTAATTTAAAAGAATTCATATTTTCTGCATTTCTTATGTCTGTCCAGATTATCCCAGCAATTTTTATTTCTTTTGCTGACCAGCTGTCAGCACCATGTGCTTTCTTGGGGTTAACTGATTTTAACTTTCTTGAAAAGGCTTCTACTGGAAAATCAACATCTATTACAGGTGTCACTCTACAGATATAAGACAAAGGATTTACATTTTCTTCTTGGTTGGATGCATGGTTTTCACCAATTGTGGAAAAGAATTGGTTTAATGTATTAGCCTCAGTGTCATCAAATATTAGTGTTCCTACTTCATTCTTAATAGGGCCAGTTTTTTTAGTGATTGTTTTATTTTTATTAATTTTCTCAATTAAGTTCCAAAAGTTTGTACTTCCATTTCTTATGTTCTCAAGAGTCTCAAGATAATACATGGATTCAGCTTTCTTTAGTTTCCTGTGTACTTTGTTTCTAAGATCTTTATACAACTTCCAGTCAACAGCAGAATTTGTAGTTTGAGCTTTGCGGAGTTGTTTATATTGTTTATTCATAAGTTTTCTTATTTCCCCATTAATCCATGGAAGAGAATAAATTCTTACTTTTGCTTTCCTTTTCTCCAAGTGTTCATTTGCAATTTCATTGTACATGCAATGAAGTGCTAGTTCTGATATGAGATGCCCAAAACCAGTAATGTGTCATTGGAGATGAAACTCAGTTGAATCAAAGAAATTATGAAGAAATCTACAGAAACCCAAAACAAAACAGAATTCCCTAATTTGATTGGTTGTGAGCTAGAATCAAAGGGACAGTGTAAAGTCATGCTTGTTGGAGAAAGGAGTTGGTAGATTGTGAAGCTGTACTCATCACAATTCATTCCTAGATAATTGGACAGTATGCACTTGGAAGAGGACCAACTTATGTAGATAAGAATAACCTGTAAATCATGGTAATTGGAAATCATTATCACCCCTATTTTTTCCGTTACCACTCAAACACCTTGACAAACTTGTATACTCCCCTTTAGCTCTTTAACTCCCAAGATCTCATTAGTAATTCTCCTTACTGTCTGCAGTGCAACTCTTCTGATGTCACTTCTGAGAATTTTGTATTGGATAAACTTACAATCCCTAATTGACACTTTTCTCGGTTCTCATCACTTGTCTTCTTGAGTTTGTATTGATATTGTAAGGAGAAATTCTGTCGTGGTTACTCATGGGAGTTATAGGGTAAAGTAAGTGAAACAGTCACATCTATTTCATCCTTATTCTTTACAAGGATAAGGATGCCTGCAGTCAGCAAAACCATTGGAGCTACGCCATTTTACGTTATGTCTTTCAAAGTGAAGAACAACAGATAGTCTGGTCAAACACCCAATTAAAACCTGAGGCGGTTTTGAAGCCCTGTTCCCAACCCCCACCCCCTCTTTGGAGAGGGTGCCGCTGAAAAATCGTGACCCACATCTCTCAAAATTATTTTCTCGAGGAAAAAATTCAAATCAAATGTCTTCATTTATAATAAATTTTAACTGATGGTATGGGACTCGGTACCGTACATTCCAGGCTGGACTTTTTTACGTAATTTGACTTTCGCATCAACGCGGTCGTCCGATTTTGCAGGTCATTAAGTGAATAAGGACCAGATTACATTCTCCTCACTCTATTTAAAGGAAACTTTTGTTAACAAAAGTGAGACACGAAAAATAAAAGTTTCCACAAATCACGGACCTGACCCACAACACGACATCAGAGACATGTCCCTGTCTGACTGACAGCTATCATGATGAAAATGTTCCTCTCCGTGGAAGTCTGGAAACGAGAGGCGAACATGGCCGAACAAGTGACAAAGGTACGCTTAGAGCACAAATTCGATGAGACTGCACTTCACGAATATCTGGAGCGTAACTTTCTGGCCTTTCCTAAAAGTAACGGGCATTTAAAGGTTCTGCAATACAGGTTTGTGTTGCTCGCGTGAAGTATTTCGTTTTTCTTTAATTAAACCCATTCTGCGATCGGACTATTAAGAGCATTTCTTTAAGGCCTATTTACACGGCACGACTTTGTCGCATGCGACAAGCTTACGACAGGCCTACGACATGACTTAAGATTCGTAAGCGAGTTGTAGGTTTGATTTACACGAAACAATTCGTGTCGTAAGCCTGTCGTAAGCTTGTCGCATGCGACAAAGTCGTACCGTGTAAATAGGCCCTTACACATACATTTGAAGCTCATTTCAAATCGCTAATTCGTGTCGAAAAAGGGGGGTCGAGAGCCTAGTTCAGTTGAAAAAGGGCTAAGAAATACGTCAGCTGACGTCGTTTGAATGGATTAAGGTTTATTACATGATTAAGCTGTATGATTGGTTCTCACTTGGAATCTTTTGGAAAAACAGATGTATAGATGACGTCACCATTAACTGCATTTTACTTATTTATCATATAAAACAATTAGCTTCCATGCTGGCCCGGTGTCTGTACACAAATGGATTCTATTACATATCTCTCTACATGTCTCTCTACGTATCTTTCAGTTACAGTGGGCTCTGATTTGCATATATAATGCTATAGGCCCGATCAAGATGTTGGACTACTTGTCTTTCATTCTCTCCCCACTTTTAACCAAAGAGTTGTTTACTTAGTTGTCTGATCCTTGCCCAAAGCTGTGGGAAGTGTTGTATTTGAGGTCACACTTTGAAGTGCTGGAGTTCTTTGTCTAGCTTTATGTCCAGGAAAATATGAATGTTTAGTTCTGGCACTATTGGTGGCTTGTAGGTTTCTTTATTTGCCTCTTCTTTGCACCTTCTTTCAGAAGGTGTTGATCCACTTGTCACTATTTCTTTTTGTGTTTCATTCTCACTGCTTTTTATAGGTTCTTCAATAAATCACTCATTGGCTTTAACATAAGGAACAGTTTTTGCAAATGGATAATTTTATCTGCAAAAATAAGCAACTATTAACAATCAAGTTCAAGTAATCATGCTCTTTTGATTACCAAAAAGTGCTTAACAGCATTTAGTTATTTTGCTCAGTTTATGTAAGGCAACCAAGTGGGCAGTTCACTGCTGCTTGAATCATTAGGGGTGACATAGAGGAAATTGCTCCTTGCATATTGATGCATTTCAAAGCATCAAGGTGATTGTAAGCGAAATTTCCAGAGCTAAACTTAGTAGAAAAATGATATGAATACAGGCACAAAAAACTTGAAGAATTGTTCTTGTAGCTTCAGTGTTTAAATCTTTTGTGGTCTATAATTTGATCATTAACAAGTGCATGGAGAATGCAGCAATTAAGAATCAACTCATTTTGTTTTACTTTTGACTTTCACTACTCCTTTTAAGTCATCCCCTATAACTAGAAACTGTGAGACCCAAGAGAGACATCTTCAATGACATATTTTTTTGCACCAGAAGTTACAAATTATAGTTGTTGCCTCATCTCAGCTGTGACAAGTGAAACCTTGGCCTTAAGAGTTCTTGTTATCATGCTCATAATCTTCCAATAATGATTTGTGCAATATTTAGCTTGGTTGATACAAAGCTTCTTCAAGGATATAAGGGGGTGAGTTTCTAAAGAAACTGTGGTGCTGCATCGGTGGGAGAGTATAGCAGGTAATTTAGTGTTGACAACTGGGTTGAAAACGTAAATTAGTCATCGTAAAGGGTAAAAAAGCTGACATTTTGAGCGTTAGCCCTTCGTCAATCGCTCTGACGAAGGGCTAACGCTCGAAATGTCAGCTTTTTTACCCTTTACAGTGGCTAATTTACGTTTTCAACCCAGTTGTTAACACTAAATTACCTTCTTCAAGGATATATTGAGTAACATTGTATCATTACTATAGAGTATTTCTTATCAAATCTGTCAGCCCTATGCAAGTCCCTAACTTGTATCAAAAATGGTTAATTTGTTGTCTGTTGCGGTTCAATAGAGATTTATGCAGAATACGAGGTCATTTGTGGTAAACATGGAAATGTGGAAAACCAAGGGTACTACAAGTTTTTTTCTGGAGACTCCATGATACTTTTTAATGTGAACTAACCTTATATGTTATGCCCACTTGAAAGTCTTTGAAATATGATACTTTCTCTTTATTCAATTTATTTCTACTTGTCCACAAGATATCTTTGGTTGGCGGCTATTTGAAATAGGATAAAGTTTTGGTTACTTTCTGCAGCAAAATTAATAGGAAGAATATTTTTGAGGCAACTAGCTGTTAGTGAATTTTGTCTTGGACAAAGGAAGGACGGTAAACATATTCTTAGGCTGCAAGCAGGCTACTGTTGGGTCTCATTTGTAATGGGGGGAGAGAGAGTTGTGTGACTAGACTAAACAACAGCTGTGAGGGAGACTTCAGGAAGTGTAGGGTCTTTTTTGCTCTCCACTAAAAATATTTTCATTGGAATCTTTTGAAAGTATATTATCTTCTTTTTTTTACAAATATTAGTGTCCCATTTCAAACTGCCCATCCGAAGAGGTAACTTCTACATGCATAGCATGCCTATGTTTTTTAAAAATATGTTTAAGTATTAATTTATTATTAGCTTATAATTATGCATATCTTAAAACTTATGTATTTGTGAAAATATTTGTTAATTATAAGTAATCTTGTAACAATAAAGGCTGTCTTTGTCCCAAACATTACTTGAAGTCATGTTTTATGGTTTAGTGGAGTACTACATCATCAGCTGTGATCATTTTAAGGTTACATCAAGATCTTGTTTGTGAGTCACCTATCCTTAACTAAATTATCTGACTGTATGGGTTGGTTTGAGTTATCACTAATCTCAATTGTTTACCAACAAATTGTTCCTTAGCTCTGGGCAGTCCAATCCGACATTTTACTTGTCAAAAGATGGAAAAGAATTTGTTCTCAGGAAAAAACCTCCTGGTAAGCTTCTCAAAGGAGCACATCAGGTGAGCATGTATGCTGGCTCTTGTATGTTCTGACAGTTTGCAGCTTTCAAAAAGTTATACCTGTTATTAATTTTGCAGTTTGGTCTTTGGACATGATAATTAAATTTGTTGTGTATAATTCTACTAATAAGTTGAGTTGACTAATATTTTGTTTGCACCCAATGCTCAATTATGATAATTATATTTAATTGCAAAAGCTAAAGGGTTTTAGAGGAGATTTGGTGTGTGAATCATCCCTCTACTGATAATTTCTTGTGCATTTGATTATTTTTTAAAAGAAAATACACAATATAAATATTACATATTATTATTATTATTATTATCCAAGTTAAAATATTAGGCTACTTTCAACCCACAGTTGTGCACTAATAAGCAATTATTTTGTAAGTTGTTTATAGAGGCTTTACTGTACACTCTTGAATTGCGTATACCGTATTTACTCATGTATAAGTCGAACTCGTGTATAAGTTGACCCCAGTTTTCAAGGTCAAAAATTGGATTTTTCATCATTTCTAGTCAAAAAAGTAAACTTCAGACAGATAGGAATTTCCCAGAAAGATAATATATTATTTCTGAGATTGTATTGAAAACATGGAGAATTCAAAAGACTGCAGAGCAAAATATAACCGTGTGCTGTGAATTTTATTAGTACTTGTTTGCATCACCACGATTTAAGCATACACAAGCACTTCCATTTACTGGAGAAGTATCTAACCATATCTAACCATGTAGTTCACTTTGAAAACGAAATCTTCTTGCATTTAACCAACCTTAATCTTAATGTTGAGTTTGAAAGGAGATTAAGTAGACTGAAGGAACACTGAAGAGTTTCAAAGAATTGCGCATAACAGGCAAGACTGCGCGAGACAGCAGCATTTGCCAGGTCAGTAAGCTACTGAAATCATTCGATAAAAATGAAAGTTTGGCACCATAAACAGCAAGCACCTGAAAGAAGGTGCAAAGAAGAGGCAAATAAAGAAACCTACAAGTCACCAATAGTGCCAGAACTAAACATTCATATTTTCCTGGACATAAAGCTAGACAAAGAATCCAGCACTTCAAAGTGTGACCTCAAATACAACGCTTCCCACAGCTTTGGGCAAGGATCAGACAACTAAGTAAACAACTCTTTTGTTAAAAGTGAGGAGAGAATGAAAGAGAAGTAGTCCAACATCTTGATCGGGCCTACAGCATTAAATATGCAAATCAGAGCCCACTGTAACTGAAAGATATGTAGAGAGACATGTAGAGAGATATGTAATAGAATCCATTTGTGTAAAGACACCAGGCCAACATGGAAGCTAATTGTTTTATATGATAAATAAGTAAAATGCTGTTAATGGTGACGTCATCTATGCATCTGTTTTTCCAAAAGATTCCAAGTGAGAACCAATCATACAGCTTATCATGTAATAAACCTTAATCCATTCAAACGATGTCAGCTGACGTATTTCTTAGCCCTTTTTCAACTGAAGTAGGCTCTCGACCTCCCGTTTTGACATGAATTAGCAATTTGAAAGCTGCAAGCAAAAATGTCTGCCCTTCAGGCCAAAGACACAATAGAAACCAGCTCCAGTAACTTTGTGTTCAGCCACCTAAAATTTATCATTTCAAACTTTTTTTTTACCAAGAATGCGCTGAAAAGTGACGAAACTCAAACACAATTAGAACTGGTTTTATTTACCTGGTTTTCCTAACGGACTTCAGGCAATTTTTATGCTAATTTCTTGGATTGCTAAGGTCAGTTCTTTGTGTATGACTTGTCTATTAGTCAAGGGTGATTTTTTTGGGCTGACTTTTTGGTCATAAAAGGTCAACTTATACACAAGTAAATACAGTGGTTGCCATCTTCTGAAAACAGTTGTGGTTTATTCCTATTCTATTCAAGTTCTATTTTTACTTACCATATGATCCTTTTCACCTTTTTACATTGACTACCGGTATTTTTTCATGGAGGGAAAGATATTTTAATAGAAACTGAGGGTCTGTATTTTGAGGCATGACCAGATTGATGTGGGTGCACACTTACAAGGGTTAATATACTGGATCTTATGTGTAACAGTGTACATGCTTTTAGTTGTATGAAGTAAACTGGTTGTTTTGAAAAATGAAACCTGTCTTCTCCTGATCTACCACCCAAACAAAACTCTCTGGGTTACACCCAACTTTAGTATAGGCATGATCTAATCTGAAACTTTACCTTACCTAATCTGAAACATTTTCTTTGAGTGGGTGGGTCTGAGTGGTCAGAATGGGATATTTCAAACAATCCTTTTACAATCTATTTCCTATTTTTTCTTTGCCATACCCCTGTCCTTTTTGGGTGCTAATTTTTTTGTTTATTTTTGCTGATTGATAGTGCAGCACAGGCTACTGTCAGAGGTGGCAAGACATTTTAAAACATGGGGGCTTATATCTTACACAGCTATGTGCATACCCCTACTCAAGGTTTTTAGAATGAACTTTGTAGTGTTCATTGGCACAAGCAAACCTCATTGCAATCTTTACAGAGTTAAGTATGTCCAATGACAATACATCAATAGGCAGTTGTTTTGGTAGTCAGGCTTCATAGTGGCTCTTAGTGGTTCTTGAGTTACCTGAGGGCAGAAAATGTGTCTGAAGTCACCAATGCCACAGTTCCTTTCAAATACATCTGTAAGAGTTACAGGAGTTTTCTTAAATTTCTTTAGAGCATAGTTGAAATTATAAAATTTGAATGTGAAGTTGCAGTAAAGTACTATATAGTCAGTTTTTTTCTTCAAGATTTCTTTTTATCCTTACAGGTTGACAGAGAATTTAGAGTACTATCAGCATTAAAATCTGCCTCCTTCCCAGTGCCAAATCCTTACCTCTATTGTGGAGATATTTCAGTCATTGGAACTGAGTTTTACATCATGGAACATGTACAGGTAAGTGATGTATAGACTATAATTTGTTGTGCTTTAATTTTTCATTAAATGGAATTAATAATTGTTTATTACTGGGAATTTAATGAGAATGGATTCAGATTGACTAATCAGCACATTAAATGGTGAATTCAATAAACTGTCAAATTGGATCAAAGCAAACAGGCTCTCTAAACTCATTTAATGACAGATCAAAGTTCAAAGGTTTAGATCAATCAGTAGCATTTGACATGAAGGGTTATAAAGATAATGAAGATTGAAGTTCCTTGGCCTTAATAGCAGTAGCATTAGAAAAACATACATGTAGTAGTAGCTGTTGGTGCAATAATATAACCAGAAAACTCCTAGTGAGAAATGAATAGATGTGATAATTCTTTTGTCTTTAGAAAATACAAACAACAGTATTGTCAGTACTAAAACAGAGTAATTTGAGTGAGCATAAAAGAATAACAATTTGAAAAGAAACAAGGACAATTGAGGACCAAGATTGTTTTGCTATGATACTTTAATGATAACACTTAGCTGACTAAAAATAAGATGTTCTATGATGAGGCCAATTATGATCCTGCAACTTAATTAACAACAAAGAAAAGACTTGTATGCTTCGGTTGACAACTCGCGCCAAAAAAATAGCAAAGATACTTGAGATAGGGGTAGCTTGGATCCTTCTGATCATAGTAAAGGTCATGGTGTAGCTTCGACCAACTTCTTTTTTACTAATGTTGCACTTTTATATGCTATGATGAGTGAAAAAAGCCAAGGTGTTGCTAAAGAGTAGTGCCCTTTGTAAGAACTATTTCCTGAGAAGCGAAGATTCCAAAGTTGATATAGAATTCCAGGAAATCTTGATTTCTACTGATGCCTTCATTTTAGATCATGTAATTGGCTACATAATAACTAAATATAAAGCAAAAGGAAATTTGTAGGAAATTAGTAAAACAAATTGTGTTTCAAGACTAACATGAAGTACTACCTATTTTGCTATAGACTTTTTAAATGAATACCTTTTAAGACCTAATTTCATGTCTATCATAAAGAAAATTATTATAGATTCAAGTAGTGAAGTCTTGAGATGCTCTACATGTATACCTCTACATACATAGAAGAGGTATGCTGTAACAAGAACTAGACTGTTATGTTTTAATTTACCAAATTGGAAACTTCTGTATCCTTGATCATGAGATACTTTAAAGAACTCAAAGGAAGATTGTCATTAAATTATAAATGAGCAATTGCATTTTTACATTTGCTCATCCTTTGATCTATTACGTAGCATCCATCAATCAATATCATGAATACAGACTTCAGTTTTATCTCTTGAAAGTCAGACATCAAGAAGAGAGTTAAATGATAGATGTAACTGAGTGTCTTTTGCATGGAAGTGAAATAATATGCAATGAAGTCTTAGCTTTGTCTCATAGAGGCAAAGTAGGTAATGAAAATGCTTTTGTAAAGGGCCTCTCAATCATTGAGAAATTACCCAAAGTAGAGTCTGGATTATGGTAACCGCCCGAGCCATCACAAACCTTGAAAAACTAAGAATGACTGGGTTAGTAAAAAGGGGACTAAAGTCAGGTGCTTTGCCAGATATTGGTTAGAACAACTGCACAGCCCCAATATCAAATGCTATTTTCAGTACTATTAAAAGTTGCTGAAAGTTAAGTCTAAGAAAACACCAACAAGAGATTTTTTCATGTAAAGTACTTTTAAAAATATCATTTTTCTTGTTCACAAAGGCATTGATTTTTCCCATGCTATGCTTCCTAGCCTCATTACTTGTGTTCATTCTTACATTATTCATTGTCTGCCATCTGACAAAGGCCATGTGCCGGAACATTTTTTAAGGCACTTTGAATTTTTGAAAATGATTTCTGATTGATAAACTCTTTTTTTCAGGGTATCATATTTCGTAAACCCACATTGCCAAATCATTCAGAAGATGATCGAAAAGCTATCTACAATGGCATGATCAGTACTTTGGCAAGGCTACACAACATCAATTGGAAGGGTTTGGAACTCTCTGATTTTGGCCATCAGTCCAACTTCTTAGGGAGACAGGTAATTTGGAATTCATTCACTTCTTTAGTGGCTCTGTATTATAACATATTGGCCCTTCCTTCAGAGACAAACTTCTTGGTAAACTTCTTGCTTGTTTTTCTTTCATATTTTGAATGATTATGGTAAAAAACAGAGTTTTCTGTAGTCCAACAGCAAGCCCTCAACTCAGACAATCTAGCTGCATTCAATTTTTTACCTGGATGATAACAGGGAATACTTTCGAGAACTCTTCACCCTCTCTCGAGTGACTGTTAGCACCAATGTAAGACAAGTAGTACATCATAAACTAATAAATTTATGTTATTGGAGACTAATGTGAACTTAAGCGTTAATTAGTAAGGGCTTTAATGAGGTTGAATCTGAGTCCACCCTAGGATAATGTTGTAGGTCCTGTGAGGCCAATGGTTGAGGTCAATGGTACCACTTGATAATGTGTCTAAATTAACTTAATCAGTAATGAACCAATTAAAATCATTCTAATAGCTGCTGCATTTTATGGTGTTATAGCTCAGTGAAAGCATCAGTTAAACAACACTGCTATTTTGGCTGACATATTCTTTATTAATGTAGACTTGTCAAGAGGCCTTATCTGCCTGTCTAGATGACAAAGAGAGTTGACTTTTTATGAAAACACGGTATAAGCTGTTAAAATAGGCACCTTAATCTGCCCTGTCAGAGGACAGGGAAGGGTATACTGGTACAGGCGAAAAGGCAAACCACAAGTCTTAATAGAATTAAGACAAAAAGCCCCATTTGTAAATGAAAATGTAGTAAAACAAACTTAATTCAATAGAGATTGGGAGATACTGAGACAATAGAATAAACAAACAAACCTTTGGCTCATAAGAAAAAGAAGTAGTTTACAAAGGGAATGGTATCAACAGCAATGAATAAATAGGTTCATTGTTGATATCTTTAAAAATTGGCAACAAAAATGATGTTGTTGTGGAGTTAAATAACTCTACATTAACAAACCTTGTAATTAAATGCTGCTAAGATTTTGGACTTTCCTCTAATAACATAAAAAGCAATTGCATTGGAAAGAAAAATCTCCTGCAACAAGTACTGAGGAGGATTGATGGCACATGTGGTCATGAACATAGCTCTTAGGATGGGGCACAAAATGATGCCTAGAGAGTAACACAGTGTCGCTTGTAAGTAAGGAATTTGTCTGTTCAACTCTATACCTCCCTTGTGAGTGCAAGGAACCAGAGAGATACTGAGTTGGACACAAGAAGAAAAATTCTGTGTATACAAACAATCATTAATTAGGTAATTTAATGTTAACAACTGAGTTGAAAATGTAAATTGGCAACCGTAGAGTGTTAAAAAGCTGACGTTTCAAGTGTTAGCCCTTCTTCAAAGCCCTATCACTCTGATGAAGGGCTAACACTGGAAATGTCAGCTTTTTTACTCTTTACAACGGTCAATTTACATTTTTAACTCAGTTGTTAACACTAACTTACCTGCTTCATGTGAATAAAGTTGAGTTATGAAAATTCTATCAAAATTGAAAAAAATCTTTGTAAAGGTAATATTAATATATAATAAACAAATTAATAAATGATTGATTGAAGCAACCCTTTGCCATTGAAAAAAATCAATAAAATCAGGTAGAAGTCAGTAAAGTCAGTAATGATAAAAAATGAAGGCCTTTAACAGATTTGAACCCATCACCTTTGGGACACCAACACAGTGCTCTACCAACCGAGTTATCTAGCCAACTGCTCTAGTACATTGCCAAAATGGGTTATTGGCACTCCTCTTGTTTTAGAATTTAACTCTCTTCTTCAAGAAATTCTATCATCAAAGCCAAACAACTTTGAGTTTTTCTTTAAGTCCTTTTGTCTTTGTTTTATAATAAGAAGGAGAAAAACAATGCAAGCAGTTCAACTTCGTAGACCTTCACAAAGGTCTTAATTTAACTGTGTAACCAGGCTTTGGAGAAAATTTATTTGTGGCTTAGTCTTTCTTATGTTGGCTGATGTAAATCTTGTTTCAGAGAGGGGAGATAATTTATCAAATTAGGCCTGAAAACATAATTTCTGAATGCTGTCTGTTAAGCAGGGTCTACTTCAGGGGTCAGTTTAGGGGCCAGTGCTTTTCCTCTTGTCAGCAGCAACTTTGCAAGTCCACAATTTACATTAAATGATATGCAGTTGATTATATTTTTTCCATCCATTACAAAACCAGATATAATTTCAGGAATTGAGAGAGGTCAAAAGTCAGACTTGAAAGAACATATCGCTGATTAATACCTAAGGGATGAGAGTTTTTGCCTGTTAAATAACTCAGATTAGTATGTTCCAATCAAGTTTGCACCTACTCAATTCCAATCTACAATTAGAGAAGCACAGGAAGAACCAAGTTGTCATACATTGAGTTGGAAAAATTGCCCTCAATCATAAAAAATTTACAGTGCACTGGTATATGCTTACATTGACAGTCAGTTTATGGTTTTTGAACTAGGTGTCAGTAATAACCAGATCATCCTATAACCTTGATTGAAAAATAAAATGGTTGGTTTGGTGAAGGGGCGGGAAAGTTGCACTTCATAGATAAGCATAAGCATTTTACTAAGGATATGTAATATTTTTATAGATATAAACAATCAATTTTGAAT
This sequence comes from Pocillopora damicornis, assembly GCF_964200805.1. NCBI lineage: Eukaryota > Metazoa > Cnidaria > Anthozoa > Scleractinia > Pocilloporidae > Pocillopora > Pocillopora damicornis. The sequence goes on along the minus strand of NC_142683.1, from coordinate 9,129,960 downwards.
ACAGGGCTACATGTGAGAAACAATACCTAAATGAAAGTCAACATAGTTATAATTTTAAGAGACGACTTCACATGGCATAAAGGGGAAGGATTTCTTCCACCTCACAACAAAGTTTAACCAGAAAGGGAAATTGAATTAACTAAAGCCCCTCTTTGGTAGGTTACAAAATTTAGAGGTGTGAATAACTCAAGAAAAAGATAATTAACAGGATGTACCTCAACATTCCTTGCACTTCATATGAGTATTCTTGTCATTTAAAATACAGTAAATATTTCACAACCTTATACTCACCCAATATTGCAGTCACCTTATACTCACCCAATATTGCAGTCACCATGACCTAGTTATTTCGCTATGAATTCAAGCAAACCAGTAACACACATTGATTCGGGCTAAAGAGGGTTGTACAGTCATTTAAAACGTATTGAAAGGTCTGCTTAGAAAAACTTTTGAATCAAAGTGACACCCTGTTGTCAGCAGGTGCTAGAGGGCCCTATGGATGTCGACACAATATAGGTATCTCTATAGTACGTGTATATTAGACATTGTAAAAAAAGGTTATTTTCATAAATTTTTTCAATGTACGACCCTTACAGTAGATCTTATGATATTCCAATAATTTTTAACTATTGCATAATAATACAGATATCAACCTGGAGGAGACAGTACAGAGCATCAGAAACATGTCACATTGAATCTGTGGAAAGTCTGCTATCCTGGCTTGAGAAGAATATTCCTGTTTGGAGGCAGAACATAGGTAACATCATTCTCAGTCAGTTAATTTGCATGTTTAAATTGTGTATTGAAAAGTCAGGTTTCATTCCACAGTGCTCACAACAGACTGTTATATCTGTTACATCTGTTTTTAGCATGATTTGACCATGAATTGGCTCTCTCTTCTGGCCATAAAGCAATCCGTGCACCTTTTATTCTGTGTTTGTTAGGGCACGTGACCTCACTTGATATTGCAGCTAAATCATGAAATACAATTTTGGAAAAAGACATTTTTGTAGCATGGGAGTATGGGTTTTATTGTGTCTTGTGGATCTTAAGTCAAAATTGGTTTGTTTTCACAAGTTTTGACCATGCATACCCAATCTCCAGCTATGACTGTTTTGGTTGCCATGTTGAGTTAGATAACTTTTGGTAAATAAATTTCCGCTGAAAGTTGCCAGTTTGGTAGCCTGCATTTCACAGTCCTACAGAATTAGGTGGACCATTTTGTCTTGTTAGATCATTCTAAATGGTTGGACCATTTTAACTAGTTAGACGTATCAGCAAAGTATCGGTGAACTAAAAGCTATATTGGCCAACATACATATCGATTGATATATCGACCAACAGTTGGCCAAGAGTTAATCGACTGTTGACTGATATATCAGTCGACAGTCAGTTGTCGGTCAACCAATATATCAACCAATATATCGGTTGATGTATTAGTGGAGAGTACTCAATAACAAAGCTTTTATCTTGTTTGTACTCTTACTTCCTTACCTTGTCAATTTCTCAGCTTGTTTCTTTATTTAGTTCAAAAAAATAGTTCTTACTTACATGGGTAATGAACTTGAAAATAAAAGAATTTAATTGTGAAAAAAGCAGGCTTCAGAGCAATTCAAATGGAAAATGATACTGACATGCTCATTTTGTGGCACAGCATAATTAATGGCACGGCAGAATAATTGAGGCATCAGTGACAGTAGTATCAAGTGGTATCATTCTCAATGAAACACTGAAAAGAAGAAGTGTGAAAATTTATTAATTGCATGCTAAAGGATATCAAGTCAACAAAAATAATTGATGTGAATATGAAAGTGATCTTCGCAGTAATGAACAGTACTTGAGCAGTAGTGAAAATAAGGACTGAAAAAAAATTCAGGCCTGTACAGGATTTGAACCTATGACCTCTGTGATACTGGTGTCCCACCAACTGAGCTAACAAGCCAACTGGAAGCTGGTCATTATGTTGGTTCCAAATAAACCCGTGAAGTGATGAATAAATGACTGTGAATATATGAAAGTCATATATTTGAACTACAGATAAAGATCTGAATATGAAAGTGACTGCAAAGACATCATTGTTTCCTTAGCTTACCCTTGTTCATGTTCATGACATACCTCACATGTCCACACATGGCTCTTAATGTCAGTGGCCATCCTGGGCCAATACACACTTATGCTCTCTGTTTAGACAGCTGTTGACCCCAAGGTGTGAGCTGGGAATTCGTTTCAACAGCTTGCTCCTAGAAGCATGGGGAACCATAACTCACTCTCCCTTAAAAATGAGGCTGTCCTGGATGGACATCTCGTCACACATGTTGAAGTAGGGGAAGATACTCTTATGCTTTGGCCAGCCCTTCTAGATCACAACCTTAAACACTTGAAGAGACTCATCTGCTTCAATGTCTTTCTGAATCTGCTGGAGCCTTTCTTCCGATACAGGAAGATACTTGATCATGTTAAATTGTTTCAAACTCTGACTCGTCTTGCTGACTGGCTGGGAGAAACAATCTTGAAAGGGTGTCTGGTAAGAATGTCTTGTCTCCTCTCTGATACATCATCTCCAGGTCATACTTCTGTAGACAAGTGATCATGGCTTGCAAACACTAGGGGGCACAATCCAAAGGCCTCTTAAAAATTGATTCTAGTGGTTTGTGATTGCCGAAAACCACTTTCAGTCAGCTCTTGTAATATCATAATTGAGTTGATCCAGGTTTAAAGACTTCCGGTCTCAAGTAACTACAGTCCTATAGGATAACGCAGGTTTTTGTACTGAGAGTTTAAAAGCTACAGGGCTATGGTCAGATATCCAAGGAGTGTGCACACAGATATCATCTACTAGATTCACATTCTGTTCAGTTATTATGCAATCCAAAATATGACCAAGTCTATGAGTTAGTTGATTCACTAGTTAACTCAGATTCATGGTATCCAGTAGTTCCAGAATTTCTCTTGTTTGATTATTTGGGGTATTATCCAAATGAAGATTGACATCTCCTACGATTGAGATTTGCCCAGAGAGTGATATTAAGTGTTCCAAGAACATTGCAAATTCAAAAAAGAACTGTGCTGTTGTAAGGCCATTGGTAGTAGATGGAGGAGGATGGTAGAGGGTAATAATCCTAATCCATTTAGAGTTCATATTTAGGAGATATTCAACATGTTCAAAAGTATTATTAAAAAAGTATTATATTTCACAGTGGTCAGTTGGCAATTATCAGCAACAGGTATGTCGAGACATGTTTTATACAAGATGCCAATACCACCCCCACGATGACCAGTGCCACGAGGTATATGAGACATTTTGTATCCTTCGGGACAGACATCACCAATGATTTGATTAGCTAATAAATCTTCACAAGGAAGCCATGTCTCCATTACTGCTATAATGTCACAGTCATGCTCCACTATGTGATAATGATGCATACCCTTTACTATTGAAATGGGGGTGGTTGTCCTTTGGAACTCCAAATTCTGAGAACACATTGTCCAGCCTTGGTATCATGGTTGTTTTGCTGAGGTTGATCTCACTATTTTGACCACTGGGTACCATCAGTAGTTAAGAGGAGGTACTTGTTGTTATGGATCTCGGCAAAGTCAACACTGACTTACTTCCACAGCGCTGCTGGAGTGGTAAGATTCATTAGGGTTCTCTCTTGCACTCAGCAGTAGTAATCAAATATGTGTCACATGACTTGACTTTATTCTCCACCAATTTGCCAATGTTTGGAAACCAAACTTTCTTGCACAGTAGTGACTTTGTTTTCATGAGTCCTTGATGGTCTTTGTGTGTGAGGTTTACCACATGATCTTTGGAATAACTATGAGGGTTCCATGTAGAGTGTAGAGTGAGCTTGCCAGACCCAGTCACAGTCAGCTCGTCCAGCACTCCTTCTAGGGGGTGAAATTCTGTGATGTTGACACAGGGACTTTTGACTACATCATGCCAGGTGCCTTTTTGAATAGCCTCTGCTATGGCTGCAGGGTTGGATCACTCCGAGTGGTGGACTTGATGTCTTGTGTCTTCAAGGTTTTTAGGGGTTGAAGAAGTTATGGTGTAGCTGATGCATTCCTCTACCACTTTCTTCTTTTGGCTTGTTGTGGCTGCATGTTTTGTTGGGTGTCGTGACAGGTATTCTGCGGGGTTTACCTCTCCCCTACCTCTCCTCAATACTTGACTGTGATCTGATGTGGTTGAAGTCTTAACACCCACCTCTTAATTCTTGCTGGAGGCTGGGAGCTTGGGCTGCTGTAGATGGACACCAAGGGTTTGAGGTGTAAATTGTGATGGGCCTCCTGTAGGCATATAGATGTAAGTTTTCACAAGTCCAAACCACTGCAAGAGCTTTCCATTCTGTAGGTAAGTAGTTAAGTCAGTAGGTAAGTAAGTAAGTAAACTCTTTATTTAAAGAGGTTAGCACTTAATAGCCAAAAGGCTAATAAACTTTTGGTCCTCATACAATACATATGTTAATACTAATACAAAGATAGAAATCAATAAGTAAGAATAAATATATTATTATAGAAATAGAAGAACAGTTAAAAAATTATAAGTCCCATAGTAAAATCCAAAATAAAGTAGATCTCAAGGATTAAATGACAGAGTCAGGAAACTATAAAAGAGTAACCTATTAAACTATAATATGATTCAAACTGTTAGTTTCTTAGAAAAAACTGCCTTAAGGCCTTTTCAAAACGTTTTTCTGATGTCTTGTCATAAGGTGATAGGAAAACAGTTCCATAGTTGACATGTGGTAACAGTGAAAGTTTTACTGCCATCTAATTTATGTTTAAACTTTGGGCATACTAAGTTGTAATTTGCATACCTAGTGTTACAGGAGTGAAGATCACTATAACATATTAAAAGGCAAGTAATATACACAGGTGATTCTCCTCTGTATATTACTTGCCTACATTACATACATAATGTATGAAGGTATATTACATACATATATGTATGTAGATATATTACATACTTATATGTATGTAGGTATATTACATACATATTTGTATGTAGGTATATTACATACATATATGTATGTACAAAGCAACCTCTCTCCTCAGGTACACCATTTTCCCCTTTTAGATACAATAAAGACATGCTTGGTTGTCATGTCTTGCATTCCGATGATCATTAAAACAGCACAGTTTCAGCACTGACAATTTTTCAAATAACAGGTTTGCCTTTTATGGCTTAAGCATACAATTTTCCTGAACTCTAGAGACCCAGCTCTTTCTGTAGATGATTTCTATGAGCTTTGAGTAATTCACTTTTAAAGGTGGCTGGAATTATCACCAAGAAGGGATTAAATTGGGGCTGTAGTTTTTGGATGCACTCAACCTTGCAATGAAAGTTTACATTTCCTAATCCTCCAGTCTTTTGCTCTCCATTCTGCCAGTAGGCCCATCTTGTGCTTGATATCATGAGGAGGTCTTTTGGTGGGTCGTGAATAAAAAAGTCTTCACCATGCCTCAGTTTAAGGACACCCTTACACCTGTAACACCTTTTAAGAAGGCTCAACAGGAAACTACCTTCTTGAACTGTGCATGTTGATGTCTTAGGTTTTTTATTCTGCAGATTGTGTAAAAGAAATGCATGAAGATGGCATTTTAGTTAACAGCCAAGATTAGTTGGTGGCTGCATGGGAAGTATGATTTGAAATGAGCCAACAGTCTCACCAGATGCTACATCTTTATAAACCTCATGTCCTGCAGGTCATTTCTGATTAGGAGTTCTGTTTTCTTTCAACTTGGTGCACAATATCACTACCAGCTTTATTTGATAGAGTTTGTTATTTCTTTGAACCAAATTAGCTCACCAGTCAGTGAAATACAACAACTTAGATAGAGCTAACATGTAGTAGGACTTTACTGTGATTAGAGTCTATCTAAGAAATCAAACAGTTTGCAGCATAATCACACAAAAAACTTGTAACCTTACACTGATCTAAAACCAGAGATAAAAGAATCACACTTTATTAACTATGAATGATTGTTACAATATGTACATGCCTGAGGTCCTTCTGTGTCTTTTTTTTGTTGTTGTCTTCTTTGCTTCCTTCTCTGTGCCTCTGTTTCCTGGGGATCTTACTAGAGTAAACACCATATTCAATGCTGAATGGTCAGTTGGAGAGGTGTTAATATAACTCTCCACAATTTTCTTTTTTTTTGTTTGTAGCACCTTTCCTTCTTTGTGTTGGCTTGGTCTTTTTTGACCCATGCCCAGGAGGGAGGTCCATGTGATTCAAGGCATCCATGTTGGGAGGCCTTTAGTTTGTTGCCTTATAACAATGAATGAACTCAGTTGATGAACAATCCATTTCCACCAAAACTAAAGTATGAGCACAAATGTCTTAAGCCTTAAAATCAATATAAGTGATGCTGCACACATAGTATTTTCCATGTTGCATGGAACGTTTCTCACCAACTGCATAGGATGAAGCATCAATTGCCTCATTTGCACAGGCAAACTCAATGGTGACATTGTGACTGCTTCATCTGTGTTTTCTAGGTCCATAGGAAATACCTCAACTGTCTTTACTGGGAGATTGTGAAATGTTTTGAGTGCAGCTTCTTGTTACACTCTTATCTTCCTGTAAAAGACAGACTCCTTCATTCCTATTCCATGTAGTTTTTGTCCATTTTCAGCACTCTGAGCTCAATAAGTGCTAGGTCCTCCTCTGTTCTCTGTCTCTTCACCACCATTTGCAGTAGCCTCATAAACTCTGGAATGGAAAGCTTCCTTTTCCCTGTGAATTGTTTCTCTACTTGTTGAACCAAGTTCATGCATTAATTTCTGTTCTGATCGTATACACCTGGGACACCAGCCTAGACATGGATTGCAATTCATATGTCATCATTTGCCTCATAATTTCTACCCTATACTTAAAAAAGTAAATAACAAAGCACTCTGAGAGTGAGTGTAAAGAAAGCCACTCCTTAATTTTTTTTTCAGATTGGTCACAAACTGGGCATGTATTTGCAAGTCTGTAAGACCAGAAACCCTCTTACAACCAATCTCTCTTCTGAAGATGTCACTTAGAATGATCTCTAATGGTTTACCCCACATTCCAAGTTTGTTCATTTTTGACATTACATCGTCTTTCTTATGCAGGTCCTAGAGCAAATGCTGGGCACAAGGGAGAGGTCTGCCAAAACCCTCACTTAATGCCTTTTCTCTGTCAGTACCATACACTAGCACATTTTGGGTTTTTCCATCTAGCTTTATCGTGGTAGATGAAAGCCTGTAATAACTGGATGGTTCCTTTTTGTTATGAATGTGGGTTGGTCCAATCTGGACTGGATTCTTGTCTTCTGTGGGTCAGAGAAGGAGATGCCTGCATGAGGTTAGATTCACATAATAGTTTCCAAAATTGAAAGTGGGATCCACTCCTAAAATACTGAACTGGCTAACATTTGTACAAAATCTTTCCATGTCCTTAAATTGCTGGTCTGTCGTTAGGACAATACAAGAATCAGATGATGTCTCTACTTTACGGATGAAGGCGTTGTCTTTGTGTCATGTTTCAGCATGTCTATTAGCTCAAGTACAGGATTCTCACGTTACTCTTCCATTTTTTTTTTTAATGTTCTTAATCTGTTGTACATTTCAAGCATGGCTACCTGCATTCCTAAAGTCTTAAATTGTTCCCTTTTCTTTGATGCTCTTGAAAAATGCTGTCTTTGGAGGGTCAGATGTAGTAAGCTTTTTTAACCGCTCAATTTTGGTATGTAATGTGCTGTAATACTCTTTGGAAAACATAGAATAACTATGTGGTTTAACTTTAACTTTGTGTTCATCATCATCCAAGACATATTGCAGAAGGGTGAAATTGTGAATCTTTCTGTTGGAATCTGGAAAAGGAGAAAATGAAAATGAATAAAGCTTTTGATATTTGAATGCACCTAGTAACCAGACCCTGTGTGCTGATATGATATGCTGTGGGGATTAAAACCCCTTTTTGCTGGTCAGATTTATTACATCATGGCTACTGATAAAGTGAGGTTGATTGGTTAATTGTGGTTTATTGGCAAGAGCAGAGCAGGGCAGTCCACTCTCATACTGGCATTAAGGCCGATTGCTGTACAAATTGGGAAGAAAAAAACATGGTCCTCTTCCTCTGAAATTCAACCAGAGAAAATGATTAAGGCCTCTTAACTCCAAAAGAGAGTCAATTCTATTTGCTGCAGCTAAAATTTCAGGAAAACAGTGAAGCTATTGTGTTAAACTTCTTACAAGATTGTGCTGGGGAGGACCAAGGAAAAAATAAAATATACACAACCTTATATCAAAGGAAAAAAAATGTGAATCTCATTGTAAAATAATGCCATTGAAATACCAAAAAATTTTTTGGCGGTGAGGTTTGGAGGATGGACATTTTTTACTCTTTTGTTTTGTTTTTTTGATAATTTTGTTTCCTATTTTTGGCAGGAAAATAGTAGTTTACTTATTTCACTTGAGCAGTTGGACTTGGTTTGAATTGATTTTCTCTATCTTCAAAAAGGTTTTTCTTATTCATGTAATAAACAACTTCTAACCTTGACTGTTTATTTGTAATAACAGGAAACTTTCCAACTGAGGCTTGGCTGTAATGACTTTGCCATGGCTTTGTTAAAGCTTTTGTTTGCTATTATCAGTTTAAATAGTCCTACCTGTTACATAAATGAAAATCCTCTACAAATCAGGGAGGATTCATTCTTGTAGAAGCCTCTCGTACGTTTATGTAGACCTGTGCCACACGATCATCATAATTTCATTGGGATGTGTTACAAATAGGCTTCGTCTTGGTTGAAGCATGGTAAAATTGCTGTTTCATCCCAGATGGATTCCATGCAACAAGGTTGTCAGCCAGAACCTTTTTAAAGTGCTTTACCCTGGTGAAAATCTTTCAAGGATCTTTAAGGATCTTACAAGCAGGGTTCGTACCCTTTTTCAGAAACAATTTTCCAGGACTTTTCCAGGACTTTTCCAGGCTTCAGATTATTTTTCCAGGACTCCAAAATTCACCTTAACCCTTTCACTCTCATAAGTATAAAAGATTCATTTCTACTTTCAATTTCAACACATTGTCAGACATACAAATGAGAACAAAGAAAACAGAGAATATCAACTTCTTTCATTGAACTCTTAATATCTCAGAAGTAACATCAGAAATCCGTGACTGATACTAAGTAGAATTAATATTCACATCTTGGGATTCAAAGTGGGGTTAATTATTTTTCAGCTCTTGGAGCTTTCCTTCCAACTGCTCTTCAATGTCCTTTAAGACTGCCCTTTTTTCCTTGGCAGATCTTCGCAAACTGTTTGATTTGGCAACCCAAGTAAGGTTTCTTGAATCTTCAGCCCTATCTGCAAATTCATCTGCAGTCTTTAAAAGAGCCTCTATATCAGTTTCAATTTGCCGTTTTTTCTTCAGCACATCAATCCCATCCATTGCTGCCTTTCTTTTAAGCGTGTTTTCCTGGGACACTTTAATTCTCTTCTGCTCTTCTAGATAGGAAATATATTTCTGTCGCGCTCCAGCAGATGCCATAAGTAGTTGCTTTGAGATTTTTACATTGGCAAGGCCTCCAACTGATTCAATATGATCATGAATAATCCTCTGTGCAATGAACAATCTTTCCGACAGGTTCTCAACTGCCACTTCTTTGTTTACAGAAAATCCTCTTTCAACTGTGGCTTGACCATGAGACATTAGCAGCAATAATTCAACTACCCCCCATGCTTTTGCCAGTTGCTTATTACCAGCCATGTGTTCATATAACAGTGTGTCGACTCTTAAAGAGGATTCACTAGGGTCGAAATCTTCAAAGTCAGGATTACCTGCACATTCATCCAAAAACTGTCCAAACTGATATATCACCTCATCACACTCATCAGCCTTCAATCTGTGGGCTTCCACAAGAATTTCAAGAACTCTTTTCATTTTTTTGACACATCCTTCTTTCTCTGATGCCATTAGCCTTGGATCCAGACAAGACATACTTCTTACTAGTCGATAATTTATTGGTGTTTTGTCAAGCAGTTTAGAGGCTGTTTTTGCAAGAAAATCTTTACATTCCATTCTGAATTGAAGAACTTGCCTTTCACTCAATTTCCCAGATTTTTCTTTCAGCATGTGTTGTGCCACAAAGCCAACATCAACTTTCTGGTAGTCTAACTGCTGTTCTTTATCAGTGGGCTTCAACCTCAGGATCTTCAGAGGAGATGTTGCCTCGGTAACAAGTTCACCCTTGATAAACCTATTCAACAATGATTTCAACAAAGTGTACAAACTGATACTCATGAATGGCAGCATAGGTTTATCAGTCTGAAATGCTGTGAGAAAAGGATTGATCTGTTTTGCCACTGATGAGAAGAAGGCAATCTTTGCTGGCATCAAGGGATCACAGCAACTACTGCTAATGGTCTCGTAAGATTTGGACTTGGGATCAGTAACTTTCTTTGCCTTAACAGCATTAATGTATTTGACAATGTGAGGCCACACTTCCAGTGCTCGCTCGGCAACTGACACATTCTCTAACCACCGGTGCTGGCAGAATTTTAGGGGGAATACACTGCTACCAGTTATTCTAATGTAGTCTTCTCTTCGAGCCGGACTGTCTTTAAACAGCCAGTAAAGACTGGAGAGAGTTTTCTGCACCGTCCATCCAGCTGCATCACAACCATCCTTAAAAGCTCCATGCACAACATGTATACCACAACTGCCTGTGTTAAGGAGAGTGCAACTGAAATCACTCTTCAATTCTTGCTCTACCATTTCATAAAATTTCCAGTTAACCTTGGGCCCATCCATAGAGAGTTGAATCAGATTTCTACAGCTCAAGTCCTCTTTGCAAGAATGAAACTTTTGAAGCATATCCTCTGCACTAGAATGCCCAAGAAATTGTGAATCATAATAGCGAGTTTCAACTTTGTCATGATTCCAGATGCGAACATGGAAATCCATCTGCTTCTTTTGCAGTTCGTGATTCAAACTTTCATCAAACAAAAGCACATATCCCTTTGAAGATTTGACTTTTTCCTTTAGAAGACTCTTGAAACATGGTGCAATACCAAAGCAAGAAAGATAGGAGGCCTTTTTCTCCCCACAGGTAAATTTCTTTGCAATGTCACTGTCTGGAAACATTTGCTGCACTAAGAAGTTTATATCTGTACAGGAATTATACGAATAATGGCTGCTATTCACCTTTAGCGCCCACCAAATTTCAGCAGTTAAAGTATCATTCCTCGTCACGAACCCGGACATACCTGCTGTTGTACTAGCGGCACTACTTGATACAGTCAAAGTAGAGTTGTTACTTTCAGTGGCTGTTCGAGGGGCAGCGAAAGAGCTGTTCGAGAAAAGGTTTCTTATGTCACCTGTTGTATTTCTTTGTTGCTTTTCGATAAGATGAATATGCTTCTTTCCCTTTTCGTGGCTTTTCAATGCCGATTCTCCCATATTTGATACATCAAACGCTTTCATACAAACTCTACATTTTGCTTTAAACTTGTCCGCGTCACGTTCCAGCCACAATTTATAGGAAGAGTTTTCCAACCATCGGTCACTAAACAAGCATTTCCCAGGCATATTTCGGAACAAAACATTTAAAACTCAAGACGCCCATTCACTGAGTACCCGTTTACAAAATCATGCATGCATCAAGGTTACTACTGCGCATGAGCTTATGATGATACATGAGCCCTCGATCCAGAGTTACACTCGTGTCAGTTTCGGGAAACATGAAAAAATATAGATGCGGTCATGCGGTCAAAACCAGAAAGGAATACGTTATAAAAATACTAAAAAAACTTTGCTCATTTGTTTTAGAGAAAACTTTATTACTTTGTTCAGTTTAACAGATTTCCAGGACTTTCCAGGACCAGCATTACTTTTCCAGGACTTTCCAGTCCTGGAAAATGCGATAATAAAATTCCAGGACTTTCCAGGATTTCCAGGACCCGTACGAACCCTGTACAAGATCTTCATGAGGACCTTTGAGGATCCTCTTGAGGATCTTCATGAGGATCTTCAAAATTATTGTTAAGATCTTCAAGGATCCTTCATTTTCTTGCCAAGATCTTCAAGGATCTTTCATTTTCTTGCCAAGATCTTCAAGGATCTTTCATTTTCTTGCCAAGATCTTCAAGGATCCTTCATTTTCTTGCCAAGATCTTCAAGGATCTTTCATTTTCTTGCCAAGATCTTCAAGGATCTTTCATTTTCTTGCCAAGATCTTCAAGGATCTTTCATTTTCTTGCCAAGATCTTCAAGGATCCTTCATTTTCTTGCCAAGATCTTCAAGGATCTTTCATTTTCTTGTTAAGATCTTTGAGGATCTTTGACTTTCTTGACAAGATCTTTAAGGATCTTTCATTTTCCTGTCAAGATCTTGTCTGGATCTTCAAAGATCTTTACATGAACTTTGAAGATCTTTGAAAATTCTTTGAGGATCTTCCAAATTCTTGTTAAGATCTTTGAGGATCTCTCATTTTCTTGCCAAGATCTTCAAGGATCTTTTTGAAAATTTTGAAGATCCTTAAAGATCTTGGAAAGAAAATAAAAAACCCTTAAAGATCTTGGCAATAAATTGAAAGATCTTTGAAGATCTTGGCATAAAAAAGAAAGATCCTTGAAGATTTTGACAGCCAAATTAAAGATCTTTGCAAGAGATTTGAAGATCCTTAAAGATCTTGACAAGAATGTCAGTGAACCTTGAAGATCCTGGCAAGGAAATGGAAGATCGTTGAAGATCTTAGCAAGAATGTTATAGAACCTTCGAAATTTTGACAAGAAAATAAGCATACTTAAATCCTCATACTAAGTTAAAAAGAAAAATTGAACCAAACATAAAAAAATGAAGATAAAACTTTTTTTTATTGCTAAACGAGAATTACCCATCCTCTTCTAGTTGGACTACTTCTGCACTATTTCTGTTCAGACTTTAGGTTAGTACTAAGATTTTCATTTTCCAAAAAATCTGGCAACAGTCCAGCTCAAAGATAAGAAGACCAAAATATATGTGTTAAACTTGACTATGACCAGACTCAGACTACTCTTACAGAGGGGGTAAACATGAAAAAAAGGCAAACAAGAGTACTTCAATGACTATATTTCTGAACCATATTAACCTATATACCAAAGGAAAGCTTAGGAATCACACATACTGAATATAACTAATATGTTGCCCTAAACTAATTTGTTATTTGACATCAGATCAATTTGTCCACCATATGGTGTGAAAAACCTAGGTGAACTTGAGAAAAGATAGCTGCACAAAGATTGCATGAAATCAAGTGTTTTTAGTGTCAAAACAAAGTACTAGGGTCGTTCTTTTGGATGAGCTGAGCTGAACTTTTGGAGTCGTTTATATTATGGGCACAATGCCTGTTCAAAGTTCACCGAGATTATTAGGTGAGTTATTCCACAACATCTTACTTAAAATTCAGCTTATAGAGAAACTGTTAGCTTATCCAACTGAACTCAGTAAGAGGATACAGCCCTGAAAACTTCAGATTAATTGAACTAATACATCCTGAGGTTCAAAATAAGTGTTTTCGGGAATTCATATGACAACCTCTAAAAGAGCTTTTTAAGTTGGTTACACAGAACCAAGTGAATTCACACCTTCTTCAGAAACATGTCCTTCAGTGAGCGTCGAGGATAATCTCTCTAGATCGATAAGCCTGTATCCTTGTCCCTGTAACACATCATTTGCATCCTCACTCTCCAAGAGCTCAGAGTAAGAATCATTAGGCGAGGATGGCATCTTCATTTTCTTTCCAGAAGTACCAATGAATTTTTTTCATTCAGCCTCAGAGTCAGAGCAATCGCGAGACCTTCTTGGAGTTTGATTGACGATTTCGGTTGTTTCTGTCTCTCTTTTCGCTTGTTTCTGAACTCCAGAAAACGCCTTTCCTTTACCTTTATTTCTGTGTACATTTTCCCTTTAGTTCCGACCATTGTCGATGATATTTGCCGTAACAACGAGCTTCTTATGTTTTTCTGCGACCGTTAAAAATCTCGGCGCGTATAAATTCCTATCCCATAATGCAAAACCCTCTTTGTTGTCATGTAAGTAGTCACAAAGTTTCCCGAAAGCCTCGAGCATGGCGTTGCTATGCGGTAACCTTCATTACACTCATTGCACAATAATTTTCTGCGAAAATTCCTTGTTGTGTTTAAATTATAAACAGTGAGCCCTCAATTTCCAATTTTGTTATGTTTGAAATTACTTGAGGATTTCAAAGGAACCTAATTCATAATGCAGAGATGTGGTAGAGATCTTGACAAAGTTGCCTTTGAGATCCACATCAAATTCAAAAAGGATCCTTACAAAGAGCTGTACAATATCATGAAATGAATCTTTTAAAGATATTTGGAAGATCCTTTTCAATTCCTTGAGGATCTTAAAGGATTGTAGAACAGATCATGCAAAGATCTTGACTAGGATCCTTGTAACTCCTAATCAAATTCTTAAGGATCTTAGCAAAGATCTTAGCAGGATCCCTAAAAGTTTCTTTTGAGGGTCTTTAAAAGATCCTCATTAAATCCTTTAGGATCCTGAAGGATCCTTGAAAAGATCCTGCAAAGATCTTGACTTAAGGATCCTTGTAAGATCCTGATCAAATTCCTAAGGATCCTGGCAAAGATCTTTACAGGATCCTTGAAAGGATCTTTTGTAGGTCTTTAAAAGATCCTCATTAAATCCTTGAGGATCTTGAAGGATCCTTGAAAAGATCTTGCAAAGATCTTGAGTAGGATCCTTGTAAGATCCTGATCAAATCCTTAAGGATCCTTGCAAAGATCTTAATAGGATCCTTGAAAGGATCTTTGGAAGGTCTTTAAAAGATCCTCATTAAATCCTTGAGGATCTTGAAAGATCCTCAAAAAGATCCTGCAAAGATCTTGACTAGGATCCTTGCAAGATCCTGATTAAATCCTTAAGGATCCTTACAAAGATCTTGAAAGGATCCTTGAAAGGATCTTTTGAGGGTCTTTGAAAGATCCTTGCTAAATCCTTGAGGATCTTGAAGGATCCTTGAAAAGAACTTTGCGAGGATCCTTATGAGGATCTTTGTAATATCCTTTGAGGATCTTTATCAAATCCTTGAGGATCTTAACAAACGTTTTTGCTTACAAAGATCTTTGAGGATCTTTTACAGATCCTTTAAAGATCTTTTAAAGATCCTTGTCCTTAAGGATCTTTGGCAGGTCTTTGTCAATCCTTGAAGATCCTCAAAGATCCTGTGTGTGGAAGGAACAACATGAGCAATAAGTTCTTGAGGCAGATGGAAGAGGATATTCACAACTTTCTTGGGGGCCAAACCCTTACGCAATCCTAGTCAGTAGATGGGAACCATTGGGTCATGTTCAAGTAATCAGTGCCTTGTCCATCTTCACTGCTTTTGCTGAAGTGGTTCAGCTGGTGTGTCAACACTTTCTTATTGACATTTTCAGCCACAACCTTATGGAAGCTTGCCACCTCAGGAGAGCAAAAATCTATATTGTTTGTGAAGGGTGCAGTGATCATTCACTGACATTGTATCAAAATATTCAGAGAAATGAAC
Organism: Pocillopora damicornis; assembly: GCF_964200805.1. Taxonomy (NCBI): domain Eukaryota; kingdom Metazoa; phylum Cnidaria; class Anthozoa; order Scleractinia; family Pocilloporidae; genus Pocillopora; species Pocillopora damicornis. The sequence continues at coordinate 9,114,410 of NC_142683.1, read as the reverse complement.
TATACCCTTGATTGTTAAGGGTTGTTTATGGGTAAATATGTTCATTAACTCGGTTGTTACCACGAAAATTTTATGGCATGTTTATTTGAGTGTCTCACTCTTATGACTTTGATAACTGAGTTGTACTCTCAACACCTCTGGCTCCTGTCTAAGCTTTTTGACCTGACCTTTCATACGTGACAAACTCAACTTGTAATTACTATCTAAGATGTCATGCCCCTCCTTCTATTGCTTGATGGAATACCGATTTCCGTTAAACGTGATGTTGTCTACAAATTCCTCATACACTCTGTCACTCTCTGCTATCCCTAATGTTTCTAAGTCCCAAAGAACCTTAATGTCCTCTTCTAATTTTCCCATAATTATACTGTCTCTTCCTATAAGATATACACTGACCGCCCACTCTCTCTGTTGACTGACTAGACTCTAAAGGAGCAGAAACAACCCATCCTAACTGTGTTTCTATGGCTACCAGCTCACCCACACCTCCCCTGACGAAATTACCTGTCTGAAAGACATAGAGAATCCGCCCCTATAAGAACATCTATCTCTAACTGCTCTTTGTGTCGGCAAACATCAGGGCTCTATGTTCATTCGGTCATTGATGTACATTCTTTGAATGGCTGCCCTTTCTCCATAACATCTCTTTAGCAGCTCTGTCACTGCTTTATAATTTGCTAATGTAAGGGCAAATCCAGTTATTGCAGACTGTGCTGACACAACCAGAAGGCCGCGCAACTACAAAAATTTGTTGATGTCGGCCAAAGTCAAATTTTTGTCAATTGCGCTCTCAAAGGAGTCCCAAAACTCCTGCCACTCACCAATGTTGCCCCCAAACTTCTGAACTTCAAGTTTCGGCAATCTTGCCTGAACGGGAGCAGTTGGGGTGGATGACCCTGGGACTTGATGCTCTGCAGTTCCGCGGAGAGGCTGGGGATAATGGCAGTAGTTCAGTTGGCCGTCTGTCGGCCGACAGACGGCCGACAAATTTTGCCTGAAATATAGGCTACCTGTCGGCCGACAGTCGGCCGACAGTCGGCTGACAGTCGGCCGACTGTTGGTAATGTGTTGGTAACCTGTCGGTAGCTTGTCGGTAGCTTGTCTGTGAAACGTTAACACAAATCTTAATGTTTTCTCTCGGTTTTCGCTTGAAAACGACATCCAACATGTTTAATACATTGACAATTGACTTTCAAGATTTGGTGGCTCCTAAAGGAGCCGTTTTGTGAGTGGTGAAATATACAAGATATTTCACTCGTAGAATCGTGCCTCGCTTGATACAACATCCAACATGTTTAATACGTTTGCTGGACTCCTCCGGCCGCTGGAGACAGTATCCAAGACAAGTCACAAATTTGATGTTAACGTGTTTAATAATCGCAAGATTCACAAGGTCTTTGCACAATCACGGTCAATCTAACTCTCAGTCCAATAGATTCGAATTAACAACTAAAAAGGGGGCAGGCTCTCAATAATAAGCACGTGCTTCCGTTGTCACGGGTTACATAATTACGTAATATGTGCCCCAGTCCCCGACACCCTCCCCCATGAATGTCCCTGGAAGGGAGTTACATGTTTACTTCTTGGACTGGGCACAGAGCTTTGAACAAAACAAAGGCGAATAAAGCGGTAACCTAGAATAAGTGTTCGTTGTTTGAAACGTTCAAGATAAAGTTGACCTAGTACGGCCGACGTTCAGTGTTCTGATTGTTCGGCGATCTGTTGAACGCGAACTGCTGCGGCAGCAGCAACATCCCTTCGAGGCTTTGCCTGGAACTCGGGGGCAGATGGGTTGAGCGTTGAACTCGATGGCCATTGGGTACATGCTAACTCCAAAGGGTAAAGGTGTTGGGATGCACGCTCGAGGTGGTCTTTGCCTACTTTCAACTTAGCGGCTCTAACAATGCTATCTTTTCCTCGAATGAGGTCGATGACAATTGCCAGTTTCCATTGGTTACGGTTTTTGCTGTCACCTCGGATGATGACGACATCTCCGATGTTAGGATGGGGCGTTTGCTTCCCTCCTGCTCTACGGTGGCTCTCTCGTAGACTTCTCATGTATTCTGCTGTCCATCTTTTCCACATAACATCCTTGCACTTCAATAGAAATTTAGCCCTTTTCCTCAGATCGTCTTCTGGTGCATGGTGTGCTTGTAGTTCTGGGAGGTAATTTGGGTTGATGCTCAGCATGGAGTTGGGCGTCAGCACTGGAAGCTGGATGTCGTCTTCGAGGTAGCTCAAGGGGCGGTTGTTGAGCGCTACTTCGACGTCAAGTACTACTTCCAATTCAGGCCAGCAGAGAGTCCCATTGCCAATGGTTTTGTAGAAGGCACCTTTGAATAGGCCAATAAGGCGTTCGAATTGACCTCCCCACCATGGGGCGCGACTCAGGTTGAAACGCCACTTAATTGCCAGGTCAGCTAGGATCTCATGGAACCTTTCCTCTTTTTGCACCTGTAGTAACCATTTCTCGGCGGCCTTGAAAGTGGATCCATTGTCGGAAAAGATCATTTCCGGTCTCCCTCTTCGGGCTATGAACCACTTGAGGCTCGCTATGAACTCTGACGTTTCCAGGGATTTTGACAGGTCAAGGTGAACTGCTCTGGTCAGGCTGCAAGCATACAACACCAAATAGGCCTTGCTTTCGGTTTTGGCTCTAGACGTGTAGCGTATTGGTCTTGCGAAGTCAACTCCTATCACTTGAAAGGGCCTTGAACCTTCTGTTCTGGTTCGGGGTAGATTCCCTGGCGGTGGTGCTTGGTAGGCTCTGGCTCGGAATCTTTTGCACCCGTAGCAGCTACCTCTTAGCTTCTTTACTAGGCGTCGTAGGCGGGGTATCCAGTATTTCTCGCGTATCTTTGCCATGGTGAGCCCAACCCCTCCATGCAGGGTGGAAAGGTGGGCATTAAAGACCAACTTCGCGGTGAAGGGATGCTCATCTGGAAGATAGATCGGATATTCTCCCATGATACGTCCTCGGCATTCTAAGACCTTCTGATCGTTGTACTGAAGGTTTAACTGCAGTCTGTCTTCTTCAAAATTGGCTAGCTGGAGCGCCGATTGTTGGGCTTGTTTGATCCAAAAAAGCTCTTGTTGTTGAATCTCTTCAGTGTTGATTGGACCACTCCTTCTTTTCAGTGGCTTTCCTCTGCAGTTATGAACAAATCGCCAGACCCAAGCTCCAATTCGTAGACCTCTTGGTAATGAGTGGTTAATAAGTACGTGGTGTAGAGCATCTTGTTTGGGAACGGCAACAGAGAGAACTTCTCGTTTCACTTTGGCTTCAGTCATGGTTTCGGGCGTAGGTTCGAGTCTTATGTCAGGTGGCCATTTTGCAGTATCGCTAAGCCAGGTTGGACCATGATTCCAGAGGTTGTTGTTGACCACATTCCCTCCTCGACTCCCCAGGTCTGCTGGATTGTCTTCGGTTGGGACGTGATGCCAACTGACGTACTCGTGTTGTTGGATCTTGTTCACTCGGTTTGATACGAATTGCCGATACTCCCCTTGACCTTTGATCCAGTAGAGTGCCACGGTTGAGTCAAGCCAGCAATGGGTGCTGTATGGTTGGACACTTAAGGCTGCTTGTACGTTGGCTACCAAGTTAACGGCCATATGACCTGCAACAAGCTCGAGTCTTGGTATCGTTAGGGACTTCTTTGCGAGTCTTGACTTCGCGCAAATTAGTTGCTGAGTGACGCCTTGATCTTGATGGACCACAGCGTAGACTGCAGCACTGACGCCCTTTGTACTAGCATCACCAAATGCGTGTAATGTGACGCTCAAAATCGGTTGGTGGAAGGGAGCAAGTGCTCGCTGGGCTGTGAAATTCTCGGTTAGTGTCTTGTTCCAGTCCTTCCAGCGTTTCAGCAACGGTCCTGGAAGTTGAGTATCCCAAGGTACTTTGCTGTCACAAATGTCGCGGTAGAGCTGTTTGCCAATAAGTGTTACCGGTGACACTAGTCCCAGAGGGTCATAGATTTTGGCTAGGTGAGACAGCACTCCTCTCTTGGTCGTTTCGGTCTGCTCGCTCTGGATGATGACGCTAATCGTGTCTTCTTCTCTATTCCAGGGAAGGCCTAACAGTTTGCCTTCTGAGGGTTTTGTTCCTCCAAGTTGCTGTTTAGCATAGGACAACTCTTCAGATGATGGGCTGCTGGTTGTTTCTAGTTCTGAGGCGTTAGAGTGCCATTTGTGAATGGTGAATGTGGCGTCTTTAAACACTTCTGTGGTGATTACTTTCTTCACTGCAGTGAGCTCGACGGTCTCGCCACCGGTCATTAGGTCGTCAACATATAGACCATCACGAATTTCTTTAATCAGCTCGGGGTGATGACTTTCCCAAGTGTTGAGATGCTCATTGATAACTCCACTGAGGAGGAATGGTGAGCACGTCATTCCGAATAGGGCTCGGGTGAAACGAAGCATGGTGGTTTTGGAACTGCTTGGGGGTTTCCAGTGGAAACGTAAGGAATCTCGTTCTTCCTTCTTTATTCGAACTTGCAGAAATGCCTTCTTAAGATCACCCGTTAGAAGTATTGGGTAGAATCTCGATCTCACGAGGATGTCCCACAGACGGTTCTGGAGTGGCGGCCCTGGGTGGAGGCAGTCATTTAAGGATGGCTGGTTATCTTTCTCTCTTGATGACACGTCGTACACAATTCGGAGCTTGGTACTTTCAGCATTCTCTCTGACAACTCCTTTATGCGGGATATAGTACTCTTTTCCAGTTGGAATGTCAGGTGCTGGCTCCACAATTCCTTGTTGAAGTTGTTCTTGAATTATGCAGTCGTACTCTTCGTATTGACCATTCCGCTCTAACTTCCAGACTAATTGCTCCAATCTTCTCTTACTTCCAGTTTCATTTGTTGGCAGTGTAGGGTGAGTCCCTTTCCATGGCAACCTTGTTTGGTACCAGCCGGCTGGGTTTCTCTCAAGCTGTTCTTTGAATTCTTTGTAAACTGCCTGTTGGTTGTTCTCATGAGTGTCTGGGAGGCCAAGTACGTCCAGGGCACACAGTTGCTCATAATCTGTTAAGGCTGACTGCGTTAGGAGCACAGGACTACCAACATCTTCTTTTCCCGGTGACATTAAGGTCCATCCAAGGAGCGTTCTCTCGGCCACAGGCTGCCCAGGTTTTCCCACTCTTTGTGCGGTACTTGTTTTGACTGTGGCATACTCGCTGGCGCCTAAGACTACGTGAATTGGAATTTGAGGTCTTGTGTCGTTATCTTCAATCTTGACTCCCTTGAGGTGACTGTATTTACTTAGCAGATTTTCGTAATTAGGGTTGTCGAGTGTAAGGAGTTGAGGCTTATGGACTTTCGTTAATTCAATGTTCATGTCAAATTTTCCGTTCACTGCTGCAAGGGTTGCTGGATAAATTTCAACGTTTGTGGTTGAAGAGCCAAGCATCATATCTATTCTTTTGGTCACTGTTTCTTTAGGCCCTTTGTTGAGAAGACTGATAAGTTTAGTCGAAGCGTACGAACTTCCAGCACCAGTGTCAAGCAAAGCATGTGTTTTTATTCCGTCAATCTCCACAAGAATGATAGGATAGACGACTTCGTTGTGTTCTGGGTGATGAGCTGTCAAAGCTCCTTCGCTTTTCACTTCCTTTGGTGAGCTGCAGATTGATGTATGATGTCGTTTACCGCAATTTTGACATGTCGCGGTACTTTTGCATTCCGACGATTTGTGAGGTCCTGTGCAATTGAAACAAAGTCTCTTGATTGCCAGAAATTCTTTGCGTTCTGTCGGTGATGTGATTTTACCACATTCTGATGGCTTGTGGCTGTCTGCTTGACAGTACACACACTTGCGTGTCCTTTTCTGCTGAGTTTGGAACATGCGGTCTCGTCTCCTGGGTGGGAACGGATCTTCTAATCTGAAGTTATCAATCGGGTTTCGACGTGTCCATTGGCGGAGCGCTTCGGTGAACTTCACAAAATCCCAGGTCTCCCAATCTGGATCGTTTCGTACAAGGTCCCCTCTGATTGCCGACAGTTTTTCGAGCGTCAACGAAACCATCCCATTCACTTCATGAAGTGATTTGAGTGAGTCGAGGGACTGCATGCTATAGGAAAGTTTGTCGTAGAATTCGTGAATTCTTTTGAGGTTTCCGGTGGGTGTGTGAGGCAGCTCAAGAATTTCCTTTACGTAGGCCTTTACTATTTCGCTATGCTTTCCGAATCGGTCTTTAAGGATTGATAAGGCTCGATTGTATCCTTCAGCTGAATGTGGCAACGCTTCGATTGTTCTCCTAACTTTGACGTCCAGTAATTCACGCAGGTACGTGAATTTAGTAACAGGCGGCACGTCTGTTTTGTCGATGGATTCGGAATATTGCCCCCAGAATCTTGGCCAGTCGGCATATGTTCCGTTAAACTTGGTAATAACCAGCTTGGGTAGTTTTGCTTGACTGACAGGCGTTTCAGCGGAAAGGTTTTGGTTTCCTGTTTTGAGCTGAAAATTCTCTTGCAATTTTAGCTTTGTCTCTTGAAGCTTCATTTCAAACTGCATCTTTTCTTCTCGCTCTTGGTTTTCTGCTTCAGTTTTCCGTTTCATCAACCATTCTTCGAGGGTTTCGATCCGACCATCCGCTTCTTCTATTCTTGCGTTAATTCCATCATTCCACGTGCTGATTTCGTCATCGCTAACTTCCGCAGCTATCTTCTCTCCTTCAACCGTTCTTCGTGCGTTCTCTACTTCTGTGAGAAGTTCTTTTAAGTTCGTCAATTGTCTAGATATAGTAGATTGCTTTCCGCTAGTAAGTATGCCATCAGTTTTATCCTCTGTCCTTTTAAGTTGCTTAAGTTTTGTTTCCAGAGTAGATTCAGCGTTTTCCATGATTCGTTCGATTTCGAGGTTAATTAGGCGTAGGCTTCGTTGCAGATGTAAACGAGAGCTAAAAGGTAAATTGAGGACACAAATTATACTCACAATCGTCCCTTCGTGGTCGCCACGTTTGCTGGACTCCTCCGGCCGCTGGAGACAGTATCCAAGACAAGTCACAAATTTGATGTTAACGTGTTTAATAATCACAAGATTCACAAGGTCTTCGCACAATCACGGTCAATCTAACTCTCAGTCCAATAGATTCGAATTAACAACTAAAAAGGGGGCAGGCTCTCAATAATAAGCACGTGCTTCCGTTGTCACGGGTTACATAATTACGTAATATGTGCCCCAGTCCCTGACAATACGTTGACAATTGACTTTCAAGATTTGGTGGCTCCTAAAGGAGCCGTTTTGTGCGTGGTGAAATATACAAGATATTTCACTCGTAAAATCGTGCCCCGAACTTCATTGGCAACAGCTACCCCTCTCTCCTCATGTTGCTCATGACCGGGATGTAGTGCCGAAGTCTTTTGCGACAGGCAACCTCCAGATCTCGCACCGATTGAACTTCTTGGTCGCAGAGGACGAGGTCCAGTTCCCTCGAGGCGACCTTTTTCAGTTCTGCTATCGCCACGAAGTCTCGTAGTGTGCTCCGAGGACAGCCTGCAAGATGGAAGGCACAGGCCATGCTGCATCTGTTCTCTTTCATTGTCTGGAGAACCTGGTCATATCGTTCGTGTATGTTGGCCAGGCTGTGGGTGCTGACGCGTATGTCTGCCGTCTGCTGGTGTTGCTGTTGTGATGCGGGTGGGTCTTGTGGCGCGGGTTGGTCTCTGCGTCGTACCTCCGCTCGGAGTTCTGCAATGACCTTCTTTGCGTCTACGAGGCGCCTCTCGAGGTTTTTAACGACCTCGTCCTTGTTCCGCACAAGGTTGGCTAGCTCTTCAGCCTCTTTCTCACGTTCCTCTAGCAACGCCGTCAGCTCCTGGTTCTGTTCCTGCTATGTCACGTTAACTGTTCGTTTTTAACACAATTTTTCTTTTTTCTTAACCTGTGGGTAGATTGTCAGCCGACTGTTGGTCAACTGTCGGCCGACAGTCAGCCGACAGGTTTTTTGGGGAGCTCTTCTTCACAATTACCAAAGTCTTTATGTTTGGACAGTTAAGAATGAGTTCCAAATAGCATGGCTTCAGTCTTGGTGGTATTAAGAAACAAGCTGTTTACTTGAAGCCATTCACCCAATGTATGTATGGATGTAGTTGTATCCTTTAAACCAGTTGGTTTAATTCATTGGGTTAGATCGTTATTATATTTGCAGTAGTTGAACATGGTGGACCAAAGCTTACTGTTTTGGTCACTTTGACCAGTTGGACCATATTATCTACAGGTCTGGTCTGACCATTTCCTAGGGTAGGACCAGTTAATAAAGTAAGGGCCATTTTATGGCCATTTTATATTCTTTGACTGTGTCATCTGGTTGGAATTTTGTCTAGTTAGACCATTTTAACAGCCTAGTCATTTCAATCAGTTGAAGTATTTCATTTAGTTAGACCATTAACACATGTTGGATTCAGTTGTGTACATTGACCATTTTAGGTGGTTGGACCATTCTTAGTGGTTGGACCATATTTGTGTAGTTACGAAATTTAGATAGATTGATCCTTTTTAACTAGTTACACTCTTTCATCTGGATAGGCCACTTAAATGAGTTGAATAATTTTGTTTAATTGAACCATTCTTAGTGGTTGGGCCATGTTTATATTATTAGAACATTTAATTGGAATGGACCATTTATTTAGTTAGACCCTTGACCAGTTGGGCCATTTTAACTAGTGAGCCGATGTTTAGCTGGTTTGACCAGTTTGTCTGGAAAGTCTGTTTTAACCATTTAGGTCATTTTAATCAGTTGGACTCTTTCAAACAGTTAGGCCTTTTAAACTTGTTGGACCACTTTATCTGATTAGAACAATCAAACTGATGAGATAATTTTTCATCAAGTAGTCTATTTCATGAATTAGAACCTTGGAACTTGTTGGACCAATTTCTTAGTTAGACCATTTTTACTCAGAATATGATGCCATTTTCTGAGTTTCAGTGGGACCAGGAATGTCACTCCCCTACCTGCTCCTTCCATTAGTTCCTATTAACTTTAATGTTAATCCCCTGACCAGTGCCTAAGGGTTTTATTGTCGCAGTTTTTGTGTGTGTTTTTATTCTTAAAACTGTAAGCTGTATTGGTCAACCACTTCAATGTAAATTCAAAAATGGGGCACCTCTACAAAGCATTACACAGGTTTGGGAATTCCTAAAGTTTAGATGCTGCATCTCCTAACATACATTGTACTGAGTCAGACTAGTTCAATCTCTTTGACCATTTTACAGTATTGTGCAAAAGTAATGCAAACACCTGTTGATGAAATTTGATGAAACTGCTAGCTTTTTGATGAATTCTTGACTGAAATGAAACTTTGATGACATCTCCACAAATTTTCAAGGCATTTATTGTTTTAAAGGCATGTATTTAGTTAGACTGTTTGGACCACATTTGGTCCAATAGCAATTCAAATACCATTTCAAACCAACCTTGGATCAACGAGCTCGAAATGCAGTTGATTCTATTTGAGCTCGATCCAACTATATCGTACTCAATTAAAAAGATGAGTTCTACAAACTCCATCTGATCTTATCGAGCTCAGTTTTTTGTTGAGCTCGGTTTGCCTCATATTCTATCGAGTATGGTTTGTACTTGATTTTGGGATCACATTTGCTCTGAGGTTGGTTTGAAATGGTACTTGAATTGCTATTCAAGTACGGCAAACATAAATTGAGCTTGGTTGCCCAGATACCAAATGTGGTCTGACTATTTTAACCTGTTGAAAATTTTACTTAGTTACACCATTTTTTACCTGCTAGACCATTTTTTGCAGTTCACCTATTGCCACTGGTTGAATCATGTTGACTAGTGGTACCATTTTTTCAAGTTTGCCCATTTTATCTGGTTGTATCATCATAACTGGTGCAATAATTTTTAGTAGTTGAGTCTTTTTGATTGATTGGACAGATTGAACTATTTTAGGTTATCACACCATTCTAGCTTGTTGCACCAACCTCCTTTTTTAAGTTGGTTAAGTTATTTTGATGAGTTGGGTTACTTTTTCTGCTTAAATGGTTTTTTTTTATCTGTTGGACTATTATATCTAGTTGGACCAGTTAAACTGTTTGAATCAGTTTGGTTAAACCATTTTAGTAACAGTCTCCTTACTGGAACACTGATGTATTTGTAAAGCCTAAAATCCTGTATTGTGGTGCTTAAAGTTTGTACTCTTGAATTGGATGTCTTTCTGGTCTTTGCAATCCCTGTCTGATATCATACTTGTGATTTCAAATTATGTGTGTGAATTCAGACCAAATTGCACTCCACTGAGTTTAATTACCATTGCCTAAATAAAGTATTTTATTTTAGTCATGTTGGTTTTGTTTTATTTAGTTCTAGTTCATGGAGATTTCAGACTGGAAAATTTGATCTTTGATCCTAGGAAGGTTTGTACTGTCATTGCATTTTAATCACAACAATATTCCACTCCTAGGGTAGAAGGGTAAATTTGCATTCTTTTATATTTATTGAAGTACATGGAGTAAGTTTTGGTTAATTTTTTTTCTACATGTAAGTGCTATAACATGGAATGCATTATAGACTCTTCAAGTGTTTCTGCATCACAGCAAAAACTAGTTGTATATCTAGGGTGCACCACTGTGCTTCATCTAAGCTAACTTGCAGTGCTATTCTTGATATGCTAGTCCTTGTTTGTAAGGTTAAAAATAGGGTTGAGTGGTCCTCTCCACCTTAGTTTTGACTTAATAAAACCACTTCAATATCAAACACTGAAAAAGAGAAGAAGATTTGAATAACCTGCAGATACCAAATATAAATTTTATTGACCATCTTTTTAGTTATGTGTGAATGCCGTGTTAGACTGGGAGCTCTCTACTCTGGGTGATCCACTACTTGATCTAGCCTATTGCTGCTTGCCCTACCATTGGCCAAAGGAACTTGGACACATGTCCTCATTTTCATTAGGCACAGGTACAGTGTAGCTCTTATGTAACCACTCGTTGTTTTCTTTGAATTGCTCCTTTTATGTTGCATTTGTGTATTGTTAAAGATAACTTGAGATGTTTAAATATCTCTCCATTAACTGAGCACTTGAGCCCTTTTTGAATTAACTATATTTTTATAACTTTGATGGTGAAAATTGTATATAAAAGTATAACTTGCATATGATAAAACTGTTGGAAAAGTGGTAAATTGTTAGTAGGGCCACAAGCATTCAAATATGCAAGCTGGGATGCCTAAAAAAGGGTTTTCAGTTTGATCCATTCATCCTGACCAAAGGTGGTATACTTTTCTATTTAAATAATTCCTTAGCAACTAGATAGTTGAATTTAGCTTACACAGAAGAATAAACAATATGAGTAGGCTTTCCTTCCCAGTTGTGTGATATCCACCAATTGAAATGTGGATATCTTGCCACTGTGGTTATCCTACCTCATCATAGGGATAGTCAGCAAAAGATTCGTGGACTCCAAATTCCCTAACTATGCCCCCTGACACAAATAAAACACAATTTGCTTTTCAGCACAGAGAGAAGATTATGAAGAATATGAACAGAAAGTAAACAACAGCCCATGATATGCCTGATAAACCTCTCTGTCATTTATGACATCATACAAAATTAACCAGGGTTGGAGGGTGGGTGGGAAGAAAAATGAAATAGTACAGTACAAAATCTCTGGTGTGTGCTTGAAGTGAAAACTGGTGTGAAATGAAACATGAAATTCTTAGAGCCTGATGCCAGAAGTGTGTGTTGTACAATTAATCCCTTTGAATATGTGCTTGTCCAAAGAGGGACAAATAAATTCCCCAACTACACCGCCTGACACAAATGAGACACAATTTGCTTTTTGGCACAGAGAAGTTTATTAAGCGTACAAACAAAAAGTTAAAAAACCACCAATAACTCTGCACCATATGGAACACCCCAAAAAGGCAACTTTTCACTGTGAAACTATGGAGCAGTAGAGAGAATAGCAAAACAAAGCTGATGGGCAAAGGTGAGCTTTGATTCAACACGAAATTCTAAATAAGCCTTATATGCATTACTTGCCCAGTCTCCCTATGTCTGTATGAGTTCACCCAGTATGCTGTGATTAAAGGCCCAAGAGGCTACACCATAATGAAAAGAATTACTGAGAAACAACGAAGCATCTGGGAGACCAGCAGCAGAAATCGCTGGATAAAACTAGGCAATAAAACTAGCTTGAGTGAGGATAGTGGGACTGTAATGACTGGGCAAACAGAATAAGGTAGACCAAGAAACTGGCCATATAGGAGAGCCTGGCAGACATAACAAAGGAATATGCAATTTATACAATGAATAGTCTTAGAGCATTTAAAAGTAACAATCAGCCCATGTTGGTTTGTGGTGACATCTCCAAGTAAGATAACATGAACTATTGAAGCACTAATGGGAACAAGGTACTATATTGGCTAATTGTGCCATTAAAAACAATGTTTATAAAATGGCATAAAACAGTTTGGATGAGAGAGGATCATTCTCAAAATCTAAAACCTTAGAAATCTGACACAAGACATCAGGAGTGACTGGGGGAGCTCTTCATGGGGTTTGCAGTGTGTTGGGCTGGATTATTTGACTGGATTTGTCACTAGATTCTTCCAAGCCGAGATGATACAGCAACTCTCTAAGCTTGTGGAATTGAGATGTTGCCAAAGTTGGTGGGAAAGCACCAATATAGCCTTCAAGATAATTAAATGTTTTAAGGCCATGCTGGTTGAGAATCTAAGTAACTGCAAGAGTGGAACACTGACATGCCATCATGGTAGAATGGAGGCCCAAGGTTAAAACTGTGTCAAAGTAAACTTGACTGTTCCATGTATAACCAAGTAAATGATAATCATGTGGATCAATGGGGAATTGGTGGTTCACTTTACATAGATCACACTTGTATAGCATACAACCCAGACTGAGAAAAACAATTGCTAAGACAAAGGCATCAATGGTGGGATAACTCAATTCCAGAAGCTCTCCAAGAAAGTAACCAGAAGGAATACCATTGTTAACAGATGAGCCACAAGGCCAGCTCAAATCAAGGATCACTCTTCTTTCGTTTGTAATGCTTGGCCACCTTGTTGAGAGGAGAAACAGCAAAGCTGTCAGGATGTCATGCTCCTGATATAGTCTTATCGGTGCACCAATGCGCCATGAGGAGTATGTATTGCACAGATATTAAAGGAAAGTATTGCCAACCTCCCACTATCTATTTCAGTGCAAATTTGTCACGAAATTGGTGAGACACAACTTTCAAATGATGTGCCTAGTAACCCTTCGCGTTTCAACGCTTTCAGTATTTCAGCTGGGTGGAGGCCTTGCTTGTGGAAGATCTTGATTTTTTTTGTAGAATAATATGAAACTTTGGCCATGTTGACTACCGAAAGTAGAGTACATAAAAGATCCCAAATGCATCGACACAATTGATACACTGAGTGTTGGCATGATTGCAAACAAAATAGGTTGTGCGGAGGACTCAAATCGTGGCAGGAAATTCCATGTGAGTTTTACATAGAGCAGTACCAAACCACAAATTCAACCAAATCTTTTTGAAAGAATGAAGAATTGCAATGAATTATCACCCAAAATGTTCGCCACATAGAACAAATTTTCACTCGAAATTTCAAGTCGCATTAACACCATCAAGAAAAATGTCACCGAAAGTTCAAGCCGTTCAAAACAATACATGCCTCGAAAATTCGCGGAAATGTCGTTGAAGTTTTGTTTCAGTCAGGAATTTGTTGAAAAGCTAGGAATTTTGTCAAATTTCTTCAACAGGTGTTTGCATTACTTTTGCACAGTACTGTATGGAACTCCCCACAAAATACTTTGAAGAAAGCTGGGGCTTTAACAATCTTTTTTAGAAAGGCCACCCATAGTCATTTTTTATCAGGATACAATGAATTGGATCATTTCGCTCTGAATGCATCTTGAGTTTATTTAGCTGTCCAACCTTTTCCTTTTTTTCCTTTTTTTTTGCAATTTTTTTATTCCTCTCTAAATTAGACCTGTAGATAGTGTTTCTGTATATACTTATTACTACAGCTGTTGTTAGGATAGAAGGCCACTAGTTTCTCAGTTGAATCACTGTTAAGTGTTTACTCTAGTTGAATAAAGTTTGTTTTTTCTTTTTTTGTTTTGTCTTTTGATTGCTTGCTTCATGAGTGCCTGCCACTAAAGGTGAAATGCAATTTTGACTGTATATTCAGTCACCAACCTTTTTCTTACTTGTTATGGCAACCAAAGTGGGTGCTACATGGAGTGGATAAGCAATGCATTAGAAAGCCTTTTGTCTCTCTTTACAGGGTCCTTGGCTCCTGGAATTCCAACAGAGAAGGATCTTATTTCTTTGTACTGTAAATTTAGAGGACTTGGAGATATTCACCATGAACATTGGAACTTTTACATTGCATTATCATTTTTTAGAATGGCAGCTATAGCCCAGGTAATCTTATTAGAGTTAAATGCCTATTAGGTAGCCACTCAGAAAGTGACCAAATGTAGCTACTTGATAGAGCTTGTTCACTTATCAGGGGCCATTTCAATTTGTCAACAACCATGGTTTATTATGGCAAATATAGCATTACTGTAGTATTACTACATCTGAATGAAAGCATTTATATGTTATGAACATAACTTTGCACAAGATGGAAAGAAACATGTTGAACTCTAATTGATTGTGGAAAATTGTGCTCTATTTCAGATACTTAGGGACAAAGTAGACTTAACATTGCATGTAATGTCCTATTTCACCAAAAGTGGCCTTCTTTTTAAAACTCTACCCATAATTTTACCTTTTCTGAGTAAGAGCCTTTAATCAAGGGAACTACTTTTAGAAAGGATTATGTTATTGGAGGTGTTAGGAAGTACCGTAATATTTTGATCTCAAATTGTGATCTTGGTGATAGATGGTATGTTGACCAGCTGTTACTTGGTCTATTGCATTCTGTGTTTATATATCACAATTCATAGTAAAAATTGTATCCTTCAGGGAATCTATGCAAGGGCCATCCATAGAAATGCAAGTGCTGAAGATGCTTCTTTATTTGGAAATCTTGTTGAACCCCTGGCATGTGCAGGACTAAAGGTGGCCCTTCAGGCCCAGTAAGTCCTAAGAATGTTTTATCACACCTTGTGCACAAATCATGGGATATGAGAAAAAAACTGAGCCACAGAGACTCTATAGTGAGCGAGACCCAATATGAAGTTCATATGACATGGGTTCAATTCCTCATGGGGACTCAGAGTGTTTTCTTTGTTCCACGCTTGTGACAAGACGGAAACCATCTTTATTTATTTTCCTACCAAGCTCAAAACTTTCCATCTTTCTTATTATGCTTAAAAACAAAGCTTTATTTCCTCAAGTGTTTTTCCAAATGTGTGAAAGTTATGATAAAATCAATGCCACATTTTTTTGGCAGTCTTTTATACTAATTTGTGTTTACTCTAAATTATCAATGTTTCTATGTAATCCACAAAGCTTGATTGGCAATCTTTATACCCAATTTTGGGAACTTCTGTTGAAGACAATTTTAGAAGTTCATTAATTTTTTGTTTTATACCAAATCATTGTTGAAAGAAAGTATTTCTTTGATGAAAGGTCAACATTTACTACTTTTCCAACTTATATTACTTTTTCTTTCTTATTTGAGAGCAAGCCATGTAAGTAAATTGAACATGGAGAATGTGTCCTCCATCTTCCAGCCATCCCTGAAGGCTCAAAGACTCTATCGAAAAATGATTGCTTTTATGGAAAAGTATGTGTACCCAGCTGAAGAAGTAAGTGGATAAACCATTCGTACAAATCACACCTTTAACATGTATCATGACATGACTTTTGTCATCTTTGTCATCTGTTTTTAAAAGAAAGGAACTGGGTTGACTGCTATTGTCTAGCACCAGTAATAGGTAGTAACTGATAACCACTGAGTAACTTATTTGAAACAATTTATACTATTTTGGGGTTAGACTGTTTTTGTAAGGTTTGTCTTAAGAAAAGTCATAATTACAATTAAAGGTTATGTTAAGAAACATTAGAAATGTGCCAAAATTGGAATAGATGATTCAAAACCCAACAATGATAACATATAGTGATGCTTCAAAAGTTATTTGAAAAACCTCAGACTATTTAACAATCAAGCACCATCATAATTGTTGAATAATCCCCTTGCCAAGATTAAGTCAAGGGGGATTATTCAACAATATTCACTGAGCCTGAGGTGAATGATTGTTGTAGTATATTTACCTACCTAAGTGCTTTCAAATTTTGTTGTAATGTTGAAACCATTCTGTTGTTTTGATTACTTGTACCAAGGTAAAGAGCCAGTTTTCACTGGAATTTAACAGGTTCATGTTATTCAATCAGCAAAAACTTTACATCGTTCTTCAGGGAACTGTTACTCCAAACCTAGTGGCATCTTTTGTGCTCTTCAGAACTGAACTTTCTTTATCACAGTCATCAGTTCCTACCCTAACCCTAACCCTACACCCTAAGCAATACAGGGCTCCTGCTGTAATCACCTTATGCAAGGTGATTATGGCAAGATATCATGCAATCCTCAATCATTAACAGCATGTGCATCTATAATCACTAGAGCAATTGATCTAATATTAGTTTGGTTTAATGGCATATTGATCCTCTCAGGATGCAAGAGAACATGACCTCTTCATGTAACCCCACCTTCAAAGCAAAGATAGAGAGTTGACATTATGAACTGCAGACTGATTTTCAATCTAACTGAGGGTGCCTTTCTAGCAAAATGATGGCCATGATCAGTACAATAAAGTTTTGCTTAAACAGAATAAGACAAGCTGGGAGAGTCTGTAACTTATGAACTAAAGCCATTAACAAGAGCAGGTTGCCACAGTGATAGAAAAGCTGACAACACATCTTACTTTGCTAACAAGATTAACTTGCCATTTGTATGCTCCTTTTAAGGTCCAGAAACCCATCCTTCATTTGTCAGACAAGGAACTAGTTTTACTTATACTGTATGTTTTTGTTAGTCTTACTATCAGCATGTGAGTAATCCAGCAACCCAGTGGAGTGTCCCTCCATTTATGGAAGATTTGAAGGTACTGTGTCATTTGAATTTCTTTAATCATACACCTGCTGATATTTTCTGTCATAAACATTTTCCACCTTTTTAAAATCTGTGATAGTAGTTTCAGTTACTTTTAATTGCTTAGCTCTAGTCTTACTACTGAAAGAAACAGAGTTGCCATGGCATCTGGGTAACTCTATCAAAGGAAAAATTTGGGGATTTTAGTGCATTTTAAAGCAAAAGATTCTATTTATTGGAAGAAATTCTCCAGGTTTGTAAACAAAATCATCTATTTTTTTCACTCAGGAAAAAGCTCAAGGGGAAGGTTTGTGGAACCTCTTTCTATCAAGTGTGTCAGGTTTAAGTCAACTTGAGTATGCCATGCTAGCTGAGGTTACAGGAAGATGTCCTTTTGCTGCAGAAGTCTTCAACTGTAGTGCACCAGGTACCTTCATGGGTTACTTACTAATAGAAGATGCTTTATATAGATCTATATGGATCTACAAAAGTCTATTCAGATCTATCTATATCTATGAAATGTGCAAAGACAGAGTTTGTGTCTAAAAGGGTACAGGTTAATTGAATTACATGCCTCCATCGACCAGAGTTCATTTATTTGGCCCTCCATCCTGTAACCTTCAAAGGTTACTAGTGTAGCGGGGAAGACAATCTGAACGCACAATATAAATTGGGGTTTAATCAAATGAAGTACATAATCAAAATTACAAACAAAAATAAGGAGATAGGCAGCAGAAACTTAATTAAGAAAATATCCCTGAGAAATGTAACACTAGCCTAATTAACAATGAAGCAGTTATAAAGTGAACTGAAAGCAAGAAATAAATCGATGTACGTATAAAAAAAAAGGAAATATCTTAAATGATCTATAAAAAACTTACTTTGGTCTAGCTCCTAATGATTGTAGATAAATCATTGATAGTGGATTGTACGTGAATAGCAGACAAAATTGGTGGTGTCAACAGCAACTTATAGCGATGAAATATGAAATATGATATCTGGTACATGTGCTTAAATGAAACTGATTGTAGTAAAAAAACTTATTAGGTAATAATCATTAACCAACAAAGAAATAATAGACCAGAACAAACATAACAGAAAAGTACACAAGTTCTGTGTTTCGAAACTAAAACATCCTTTCATGCCATGTTATTTCAAGCCATTTTATAAATCACTTTGATGATGAGATTGAGTAACCATGAAACATATCTTCAATTGAAAACATTGAAAACTTGTGGTAGTTTTGTAAAGAAAGCAGTTGTCTGCATATACATAAGAGATCTATAACAAAAACAATACTATTCAGGACTCTAAGCTCACTTTTGTTAAATAGCAATTTGGCAACCTAAAATCATAGAATGGTTGCTTGAAATAATAATTTATTAGGTAACTGAAAAAGTTGTTGTTGTCAATCATTTGGGAAGATTTGTGGTATATAAAATGGCTTAATACTCCAACAACCAAGCAGTGAAAGACAAATTTTTACAGGGGAAAATGATGAAGTTTCAATGATGTTTATACAAATGTATATCTCAGTTTAACTTGTGATAGCCATGCAGCATTCAAAATTAAGGGTAAGGCTTCTCTGTGAATGGGTACACTTGATTTGTAATTTTTGTTATACATTCTTTTTCAAAAACATTGCTATTTCAAAATAAATGTGGAATATATACACCTTTTCTTTTCCCATGGAAAAGGTGAAGACAGAATAAATTATAGGGACAATAAGTTTGTCAAAAGGAAAGTACAATAGTGGCTGTTAGAATAACCTTTTTGGTGACAATTAAAAGAAAAGGTTTATTTACTTGACATACATTTTCAAATTTCAAGGTTTTTGAAATGGTTTTAAGGGTTTATGTATTACATATTATACATATGAAATCCTAATGGACAAAAGGTTCCTCATATTTCTTGTGTTCACTGCAAGAACTGCTAGGATACTTACAATTAAAAGCCTTTGGTCATGTTTTCAATACCTGTGTTAGTTATGTTCCGATGTTATCGTGGACATTCATTCATTAGACAGTCTGTAGCTTAGGTTTTTGCACAGTATTACCGAAAAAGTCTGAAATTTTTTCAGGCATACTCTCTCTAAACATAAGTTAAGATTACACAAAGAGGCTTTGAATATGTTTACACTCTTCTCTCAGTTAAATAGTTTCTCTTTTTTCTGTTTCTGTACAGACACTGGCAACATGGAGGTCCTTCATTTATATGGTACAACTGAGCAAAAGAAGGCCTGGCTTGAACCTCTTCTGAAAGGGACTGTGAGGTCAGCATTTTGTATGACAGGTAATATATTTCATTCCTATAACTCTGTCCTCTGCATAAAGGGAAAGTATTGAGTTATTGAAAACTTAGTTTCATTTCATTATTTAAACTAATAGTCCATTTTACAGTTGTGTGCTTGGTTGCCAAGCCTTTGAAGAGGAATGAGGCTAAGGGTGACCTTCTTATGATACAAACCTTGCTGCTTTTCAAATGCAAATTACTTTGTTATCATGCTATCTAGATACTGGTCTCTATCACAACAAGGTCACTTTCATCCTCACTCCAAATCAAAGGCTTGGCAGCTAAGTACACAACTGTACAATGGCCTATTATGTCTAACTTCAAC
This sequence comes from Pocillopora damicornis, assembly GCF_964200805.1. Classification (NCBI taxonomy): domain Eukaryota; kingdom Metazoa; phylum Cnidaria; class Anthozoa; order Scleractinia; family Pocilloporidae; genus Pocillopora; species Pocillopora damicornis. Next base: position 9,094,764 of record NC_142683.1, on the reverse strand, counting down.
CATGACAATGGTAACACTTCATTTTACATTTCCTTACTATAGTGCATTAAAATTTATAAGTAGCTTTAGCTAAGGTATCTATTGGTAAAACTAAATGTAAATTTGTAGGGTGCAAATGTCTGTCATGTGGGATAGCTCTAAGGAAAAATAAGTTTTTTGACTAGTGTAGGAAAGATTCTGAGAAAGTTCTTTAATTAATCCCTCTGTTTGGCAAACTCATATTTTAAACCAATATAGCACGTCAACTACAGTGGGAGAGGTGGTGGGAGATGCATTGGCCCAATGTTTAGTGCACTGACTCTGGGTTGAGTGGTCAGGGCTCGGCACATCAACGTGTTGTGTTCTTAGGCAAAGCACTTTACTCTCTCAGTGCCTCTGTCCATCCAGGAGTGTAAATGGGTATTGGCAAATTGTTAGGGAAGCCTAAAGAAATGCTGGCAATAACCTTGCAATGGACTAGCATCCCATCCAGGTGGTGCTGGTGATGCTCCAAGTTGCTTAATGCTATGGAAACTTGGATGAGCTCTGGCTGGAGAGGACCTCTTTGCTTGAGTAGAGACTTTATCTTTTGTTGTCAACTGCTCAACAGAGTAACCCTGCATAACTTGAAAGTCAATGTTTTGGAAAAATAATCTGTAATATCTATCATGCCAGTGATTATGAACACCAAAAAGCATTAGAAAACTGCTTGACACAGAAACAATTGTACAAACCAAGAAACAATACAACCTGAGAGGTGCTGATATCTTATAGCAGTCAAAGACTAATACATTGACTTCTAGCTGAAAATCCTGGATGTACATTAGGCCAAAATTATGGAATGCAACACCAGACAAAATAAGAACAGTGCAATCCTTGAAGGCTTTTAAAAGCAGTGCCAGAAAATTAGAATTCTTAGGTTTATCTTGATCACATTTTTAAAAGCTATTCTACTGTGACATGAAGATCTCTATTTGTCTCTTTTAATGTTTTCTGTTAAAATTTTAAGACTGTGTATGTAGTAATTTTATTGGTAAACATTTGTATTGTTATATATATAGTTATTTATTCTATTGAAAACTAGCCTGTAATTGTTTCTCTTTAATCCTTAAGTATACTCACACAATAAACCAGTAGTTTTGTTTTGGTGTATGTATGTATGCATGCATGTATGTAAATGTTTAAGTCACTTGACTTAGTGGCTACTCTTACTTTTATAATATTTCAGAACCAAGTGTGGCTTCGTCTGATGCAACAAACATGGAGTGCACGATTACCAGACTTGGAAGTGAAATTGTTATCAATGGAACAAAGTGGTGGAGTAGTGGTAAAGAGCATGATTTCATTCTTTTAAGTCACTCCACTAGATTTGCATTGATGTATGAATGGTTTTGTTTTTAGGGGCAGGGGACCCACGTTGCAAGATAGCCATTGTGATGGGAACTAGTAAAGCTCCTGGTCTATCAAAGTAAGCTCCTCAGTTGTGTTTTTATTAAAGTTTGTAAAATGACTATAAGGATTTTAAATTATTATTGTAAAGTTGGAAGGTATAAGGGTTATTTAACTTTTTATTGTAAAATTTTTACTGAAGGTGCCTGGATTATTACTTATTGCAACATGAAACATTCAGTGAGTTATTTGAGAGTAAGAATTCTCAGGAAAAAATGACTGATGTATTGAATGTTAATTTTCTTCTAAACTTGCACTAAGATCATGTTAAGCTTTGATATAGAAAGCCATGGTATATCGAAACTTCTATTTACACTTTTGTCTTCCCCAACTCAAAATAATTTTAAAAGATAGGTAGAGTGCTGAAAAAGAAAAGAGGAAAACATCAGGAAAACACATATTAATGAAATGCACTATGGCTGGCTAAATGATCATTACAAGGCATCTATTACTCTTCTTTCATGAAATCTGTGAAATTTACTTTTTCTAGGAGTCTAAGTCTCAAAGGATGAGTTTCCTCTTGGAAACTGTGTGTGAAATTGTTTGATTTTCAAGAGCCACTAACAATAAATATGGAGAATCTGTCTTTCTTCATTTTTCCTAAAGGTCGCTTTTGATAAACCTTTTTCAAAAATTCTACTAAAATGTGCGATTGCACTTTGCTTTCTCCAAAAAAGTTCCAAATATGCCCACACTATGCACATGGTTTGAAAGAAGATTTCAACTTCTCAAAGAAATCTTAATAATTAAACAATTTGATAACCACCCAAACTATAATATACATTAATGCTTCACTAGCACTTAAACTAAACACTCAAACTACTTAAGAAGTCATTGGGAGCAGGGTAATTCACAATTTCATTTATGCATACATATAAGCATTTCATGCTGGAGTAAGTTTGTTGGATGTGATGAACTATTAGCGACCATAATAAAGAGACCATCACAATGACAACAGGATTTGTGAAAGTAGTAGTTCCCCACGATGGATAATTAGTTAACTAGAAGCATGGAATTAGAAAAGAACTTCTTACCTTACGTTTGGTTTTTCGGTTTCATTTCTAAATGGCATGATCCCAGTATATTAGGGATTCCGTAATGCAAGTGCACTGATTCATTTGAAACTGCAATAGCTATTAGATTTTACAGTAGACTTAGACTTTTTTTATTGTGAGATGTTAGAATCAATGGTCAAACTGTGATAACCAGGTCAGCAAAAACTGGCCTGTGTTACTGTTCTTCTTGAGAAAACTACCTCCCCCTCCCTTGCAAAAAAGGCATTGCCAGAGAATTGCATAGCTTATGTTGGGTCAAGAGAGAGAGTTAGAGGAACTAAGCTAGAAGAATAAATGTATCAACAAGATATAAGAACTTTCCTGTGATGTTTTGTTCTAGTATACACGTACATGTACCACACTATGCAAAAGTAATACAAATGATTATTGTCAAATATTGCACTTTATTGACACTCCAGAACAATAAATTGAGGAGATATCAGAGTTTTCCTGCAATATCTCGTTCCAATATACATGTACATGTACAGCACTATGCAAAAGTAATGCAAATGATAGTCGTCAAATATTGTGCTTTGTTCTTGTGATATATTGGCATTATATCAGCAATTTATCATGCATTCTATTGTCACTTCAGAACAATAAATCAACAACATATTAGAGCTTTCCTAAGATATCTCATTCCAATTATAAATCATCATAACAATACATATATTGTATATTGTCCAGAGGATATATCTCTACAATGATGTACAGTAGAGTGCCTGGTACATGATTTCTTGTGCAAGTGAAATTTTTCCCGCACTTAGCATAATGTGCGATAAACAATTTCCTTCTGTGCTCTCATTGCCTCGGCAGAAGTAGCATTAAGTGATTGCAGTCAATAGATAATCATACTAAAATCACTTCAATAACTTGTTTGGAAAGGTAACGAGTTGAACTTTGTTACATCATTATATTTGAAACATGGCTGGCAACAAGGGAAATATTTACAGGGTAATTTAGTGTTATCAACTGAGGTGAAATTGTAAATTGGCCACTGTAAAGAGTTTAAAGGCCAATGTCATTTACTACATAACTTGTATGTATTGCAAAAAGTCATACATTGGTAAAACAGGCATGTGACTAGGTGACCGCTTCTGAGAACACCTTCACAACATAGAAATGTCAAGGATGCATCCAAACCAGTCACTAGACACTCAATATCTCTAATCATTCTAAACAGCATATGACAGTTTGTGGCCTTTCCCTAAACCTAAGTAGTTCGGAAAGCTGCGAAACTCTAGAACAAATAACTATCTTCTAAATAGGCACTCTTAATCCCCATGGTATCAACGAATGCTTTTCATTCTAGTAATTTATTCTTGTTCTCTCATCACCATATTCCCACCAATAACATAGCTCCATTTTCTGCATATAAACCCACACTCAACCCACAATTCCTCCAATTGTTCTGAGGAAGGGCTAATGCTTGAAACATCAGACTTAAAACTCTTTACAGTGGCCCATTTACAATTTCAACTCAGGTGATAACACTAAATTACCCTGTTATACTCTCCCACTGACACAACAGCTCAGTTTCTTTAGAAACTTACCCCTTTTATTCAAGGGAAATATTTAGTTTGAACATATCAATCAACAATGATAGGTTGTAACCAAATGATTTTATTGAAGCATCAATCACAGCACCCTATGGTTAAATGACAAGTACATAAAGAACAAAGATTAAAACAGCTGAGCAGTCTAATTTACATGTTTTTCCTTTTTATTTCCCTCAGAAGCTGGTGTCGTTTTCCTATGCTTACTTAACATGTATCACACATTGGTTTGTTTCTTCTATGCTGTGGCACTGATAGGAAAAGACCTTGAAAAAAAGGCTTCCTAACATTTCTATGAGATTCTGCTCAGATTCAGCAGAAATTTTAATTTCTTTTCACAGTACTGTTTTTATGAGATCTGCCTCTCTCTTGTTGCATTATGGTAACTGCTAGTTTTCCTAAATTTGGAGTTTGCTCCTATGGAGCTGGCACCTTGTTGGCTACCTTGAACATCAAGTTTGCTACATCAGTATACCCAGCCTGCTACTAACAATTAACTTCACTGCATACCTGTTTAAATCACAATGCTGCAAGAAAGTTGATACAATACTGAATGCATAACAGTTCTCTAACACACATAACACAAACTGCATTTTCTGAATAATGACACATTTTATCTATTAAGTAAAATGAACTTTTTGTTTCTAAAAAGCATGGGATCTCTCACTACTTTCACTGGTAAACATTCAAATTAATAAAAATTCCTGTTTGTCATTGTGAGTTTAAGGTTGAGTACAGGATACAAGAGTTAAAGTGTGTTAACTTACCAAGTTCAATTGACATAGTTTACACTCTACGTGATATATTGTACAGCTTAAACAATATGTCGCTTACTGTAAATGATAGTTCATGAGGAGCTCAATGATATGTCAGCAATTTATCGCAGCTGTTAGAACACTAGCCCTATGATATATGCTGATATATTTTTTCAACTAAAATATTGCTCAAATGTTGTGGGTGTACCACAATTCCTGCTGAATTACTTTTGCACAATACTGTTGTGAGTAAACTACTCAGGTTATGTATAATTGATGCATATGTGAAATGATCTGATAGCATGGTAAAATACCTTGGTGAGTGTTCAGCTCCAGTTAATTAAGTGCTGCAGGTTTATTATTCTAAAAGATAATATCAAATAATCAAGGAAATATAGCTCAAAGAGATATTTAGAGGTAAAATCGTGGCTGATACACTTCTTTTGTCAAAGAAGGGAAAAAATAGCAGCCAGAAATTGATATACAGGTTAAAATAATTATAATAATATTATTTAATATCATCAAGAATTTCACTCCAGAGACAGGGATTCTGCTGAACACAACTTACCCCACCATCTGGGTAGGTAAAGATGTCAGGGCAATGTTGGTCTGTTTTATGGAGCTTTTGCTCAATTCAAAGTTTGCTCCCCTACACCCTTTGCTAGTCACTCCCCTGTAGAAAAAAAAAGTTTTCCCCTGCTTTTACTAGTTTACCCTCAAACCTTTCAACTCATATCCAAACAGCCGAATGTACTTATAATTTTCTTACAAAGTCATACTGCTTTTGGATCAACATGCAATTTACAGTGAAATCATAGCACAGTTCAATCAAGAGGTAAACTTTTTGGCATGCTACTAAATGGCGGAAAACTCCTACACAAGTTATACAAATCAATACCAACAAAAATCACGATCTACTTCAAGAGCAAACTAAACACTCAGGCTCCTTCAGTGTGTGGCAAATATTCTCAGACAATGAATGACCACCGTATGTATGTCGTAGTTTGATACTGGTATTTGTGCTTTGTGGAGCCCAGTGTTTCACTGTGACTTAGCATGCTTTTTTAGTCAAGTGTTTGATTTGGAAAAAAAAAGAAGCATTTTGACTGAAAAATGTATTATTTTGACTGAGAAGCAACATTTTGTGCCATAAGGAAACAACATTTGATATTTGGGGGGTGAACTGTTAAAGGTTGGGGTAGACTTGTCTTCTTTAAGGGAGGAACTTACAAAGGCTGAGGGGAGCAACCTTGTGAGGAGAAGGAACTTTCAGTTACCCTGAGGGTCTAAGCCTTGACTTGGCCATACCCATGTTCTCCAACACTTCAGGAAAAATGTGGCCAAACTGTAATTGGTTCAAAACTTTGATGCACATATAATAATAATAATAATAGTAATAATAATGATAATATTAACTATTTATTTGGCAAAAATAGATTAGCTGATATTAACCTATGTGCAGTTGATATTTCAAATTAGTGTTAGCAATAAAAAGATATTAAAAACCAAAAGGCAAGATTTGGTCACAGCTGTTAACAGCTATGTATATATAAATATATATATATATATATATATATATTTATATATAAAGAAAAAGTTGAGAAAAACTATATGCTACATTTTTGCTGTATTCTGTCTTGCTCTAACAAATAGTGAAATGTTTTTTACATAAAAGTTCATAAATGTAAGTCTAGCCCACAATTCGATCTTTAGTTAAAGTGCTCCATTTTTTTCCGGCTGGAAATTTAAATGTAGACTGGCCTATAGCAGATTTTACTTTAGGCAAGTGAATTTCTTGGGTACCTCCACAAAGTTCTGATCTGAAATTCATGTAACTCTGAAGTTGCATGGGACAATCATGGTTATTAACAATTTTAAACACTAGCTGAAGACGCATATATTGTCGCCTGCTGGATAATGTAAGAAGTCCTAATTTGTCTCTTATTCTTTGAGTGCAAGTCAGAAGGTTTGTCCTTAAGATTATTCTAAAAGCTTTATTCTGTAACCATTCTAAAAAATCAGATTTCTTCTTGGTGCAGGATCCCCATATGGTAGAACCGTAATCTTAAATAGGTAAAATTGTCACTTTATATATCTTCAAAAAGGACAGCTGGACCCAAAAAAGACAAAAATCTGTTTAACAATTTAACTGTAGGGTAGACTCTGGACGCTATGTAAGATATGTGACTGTTCCAAGATAATGATTCATCTGCTATCACACCAAGGTGCTTAAAAGATCTCTTCTGGTTTAGAGTTGAATCACTGTAGAATATATTTAGGTGTCTGGTGGTTTTGACGGCCTTCTGTGAAGCAATCACCATTGTTTCCGTCTTTTTTGTGTTGCAAATGAGACCGTTGTCGCAGAACCATTTGTTTATCCTTTTGAGATCATCATTAATCTTGTACACAGCCACAGCAACATCTTTGGAACTGGAATGCATCTCTGTGTTGTTTCCATAGAGTGCAATTTCTGAATCTTGATATGCTTTAGATATGTCGTTCATATGGATATTGAACAATGTTGGTCCCAAGATCAACCCTTATGGCACTCTGAAGATTCTGAAGTTCTAAAGCAGAGTCTTTACATACAACACATTGCGATCTTCCTGAGAGGTAGCTCTTAAACCACTGGAGTGTGTTCTCTTTTATTCCATAAGATTCAAGTTTGGCAAGCAGGATGCTGTGCTTAATGACATCAAATGCTTTTGTTAAGTCTAGGAAAATGCAAACTGACTTAAGACCACTGTCAATGGCAAATTTCCATAAATCCACTACTTTGAGTCGAGCCACTGTTGTTGAAGAAAACTTTGAACATGCAAATTGATGCTGTTCTATGAGACCAACCTCATGAGCAAAATTCTGTAAGTCTATGTTCACAAAAGACTCCATGATCTTAGAAACCCAGGGCAATACTGAAGTAGGTCAATAATTGTCACAGTTAGCATTAAACTTCACAGCATTTTGGGGCTTAATGGAATGCATTGAAAAATATCAATGTTCTGTAGGTCTAACAGTTGGCACGTTTAGGACTCCAAAAATAGGTAAATGGTCACTAAATGAGGTAGAAAGAACACCAGCTAATTTAAATGAATCAGGGGTTGATGTTATAAGTACTTCAATTTTCAGGGAACAGGTCGAACTTGTCACTCTGGTGGGCTCTGTTATCAATTGTGTCAGTACATTTGCCATCAGAAACTCTTCCATTCTCCCCATTTGTTGCAAGGTGTTATTTAAACAATTGCAATTTAGATAACCAGTAATTATCACCTCTTTCCCAGACCAAGTTTCTATTCAGACAACATCATTGAGATACTTAAAGAAATCATCCACAGGAGCATCTGGGGCTCTGTAGACGCACCCAATGACATACTTGGTTTTATTTATCTTCCCCTCAATCCAAATTGCTTCAAAGTCATGATCCTCAAGTTCAAGACGATGTTTGAAATTAAAACCATCAGTAACATATAGAGTGCAGCCGCCACTGCCATGCACCAACTGATCCTTCTGAATTACTCTGTATCCTTGAATGTGAATTTTGTCATCGGAGATGGTGTTGTTTAGCCATGTCTCTGTGACAGCAATAATAGAGGGGTGATTATAAGTAAAGATGAGTCTCATTTCTTCAATATTTGGGAGCAGGCTCTGGCAATTTAAACTAATCAGCCAGTCTGATTTCACTCTTGCTTGCTCGTGTTTATTTTGCAGTGCACTTTGGCTTTCCATACTTTCCATTTGCCTTAGATTTACAGCAACATCACCATTGAGTATAATTGTACGAGCTGCAATGGAATTTGCATAATATACAACATTTGATCATAATTGCCTTTCCAATGAACTTAAAGCACATATAAACATATCTAATCTCACTATGCATTATTTCAAACCTTTGAACATCCCCTTGTATGGCTAGGGGAAAGAGATTCAGTGAGAGGAGGATTGGAATAATCTTTGTCATTACCTTAAAACATACAGACTGTGTCCTCTTTTAAATTCAAGCTTGAATTGAGGTTGATTGAACCTTTTTTCAATACTCATTGAAGACTTTTTTAAATAGGCATTAAATTCATATGTTTGATGTTAGTATTGACTTACATATTTTCCTGTGTTTTTTTGGATAGTTTCATTTTTGTCTCCATTAGCAATACTGTATTGTCTTTGACACTCTTTTTGGAGAGTTTCAACACACTTTTGAATACTTAAACAGCTACTGTTTATTTAGATTTATTTTTAACTGTTGATGATCATTGTCATTCTCTCAAAGCCCTTGCAGACTCATCTACTCAAAATATCTCAATTTGTATAGCTTTGTTCTTATTGTTTATTATTACATCAAAATCTTAAATTCATTTCTGTTCAGTTGTGCCTCAGCAGGAATAAGATGTTTTGTTCTAAATAGTCACTTAGTAAGACTTTGTTTTAATTTTTGTTAATAAGCAAATTTCTTTGATTATATCACATAGGCAGTAGATTTACTTAATTGAACTGTTTCTTTCTTTCCCCAGACATAGGCGTCACACCATGGTGTTGGTTCCATTAGATACTCCAGGTGTAACCAAAGTCAGGTCTCTTACAGTCTTTGGTTACAATGGTAATTTTTTTACTTTACTTTTACTTTTATGGCCAACGTTACAGAAAAATTACAGCAGTTACTGTAACGATTGGATTTAGTGCCCTCCTTCCAATAGGCACCCCTCTCAAAAAAGTGCCCCCTCAAATTTGTTTTTGTTTAAAAGTGCCCCTATGGAGTAAGCACCCCATTCTAATAACCACCCTTATTGGATTGTACCTATTTATTATAAAAAATTTGTAACAGACATACATACCTTTATTTAGTGCTTTACAGTCCTCACAAAGGAAAAGTTCTTCTATTATTCTGTTAAAAAAATTGTGTAAGATTTTGAATTATGTCATAATTATCCCTTACCAAACCACACTTACACAACACAACAAGCAAAGAAGACAGTGAATCTGTTTGGCTCAAGGAAAGCCCCTGGTGCAGGAGCGATGGCCAAGAAACAACTGCAATGATGCAATTAACAAAACAAAGTGATCATATGTTCACTAAATGTCACTCAACAGTTAGCCAGGGGCAGCATGTAGGCTTACTGATTTATTCCTCTAGCATTACAATCAATTATCCCCACCACACCACACTTACACGACATAACAAACAAACAAGATGGTGAATCTGATTGGGAATCTTAAATGAGGAAATGAAAAACCTCCAAGTAAGGTCAAAGAGGCCTTGACAAGATTCACTATAGAAGGAAGGAAGATGCAAGGGGGAAGGATGGGATGCTAGAAAATGGGTCAGGAACTAAGCACAAAGGGAGTATAAGAAAAAGGCCTCACAACTTGACCTAGTTAAAAAGCTTGGATGTGCTCAAAGACAAAGTTTGAGGGCACAAGTGTGGCTGCCAAAGGAAGAGGCAAATACAACATATAGGTATCGGATCTCCAGTCTCCTTGAAGCTTAAGGAGTTCACCTGGGATGCCACACTAAAAGGCAAATATTGTGCTGCCATGATGCAGACCATGCCCTGAGTAGTCCTGGGGATCGAAAGAAGTTAGGATGATGCAGGTGAGCTGCTGTGAGGTGGAATTGAAGGAGAAGAGAGGATAGGTGTCAGGTGCTGGAACAATCTGTAGTAAGGAGCAGAGAGAAAATTGAGCATTCAGGAAGCTTTTGACAGGAAGGCTAGTCAAGTTTTTCTTTCTATTATGGTAAGAAGGGTGCCATAACTTTTGAATGTGATACTGCCTCTAGGAAGTGCAGTGCATGCGGAAAAGGCATGTAATGAACAAGGGACCAAATGTGTTGTGCAAAAAAGTGTGAAGAAGCCAGGCAGCCAGCCTGCCAGTCAGTCAGACAACAAGCATACTGTAGGTGGAAGGAGTTGCAAAGGTTAAGATGGGCATTGAAAGGGAGCAGGATGGATGGATGGATGGTGTGAGGGGAACTTTGTGATTAGGAATGTGCTCCATGGGCTTCTCCAAACTTTTCAGGGTCAGTATTACATTGTGATGGTCCACATTTTGAGCAAAAAGATAGAGAGAGAGGCTAAATCAATAAATGGCAGACAAGTAGAGTGAAAGAAATGGCTCTTGAAAAGGCAGCCAATACCAGTAAAGCCCACATCAGTACAAAAATGAGTACTTCTGTTGATCCAAGGGGATGAACTTATCAAATGATATGCTGGAAGGAAACATTTCCACCAGTGTAGATCAGAGAGATGATCCAGGCTGGGTGAAAAGTGATTAATTTTTTGGGAAGTTGACTGAGCATGGAGATTCTTTTTGCTTAATGCAAGGGGAAATGTGGGAAAGCTTGCAAAGAAATGAATATGAATAAAATTTTGTGATGCTTGGTTAATTTTTTTTGGTTTTTTTTTTTTGGTGCTTGGTGAATTTGGCCAATGACAAATGAGCTAAGATGTACAAGGAAATTTGTCACTGTGTCGTTAACTTGACCAAGGAATACCATTCTTTTGAGGGAACGGCAATCCTTGGCTGGGGTATGATTCCAAACCCAGGCTGCTGAAGAGGTCTTTAAGATCTTGAAAGGCGAGTGAGGCATCTATGCAGGACGCCTTGGTATGGCCAAAGTTGTTGGTGAAGTTGACACACTAGTGATGATAGGTTAAGCATAAAATGGCATTTGTGGTGTGCTTGTAATGGAGGGTGGCTGACCTCAGGCTAAAAGAGGTTGAAAGATCCTTAAATGTTTCATGGGAAAGGCTGCATGGAACATGTAAATGAGGCCATTCTTGTAACGAAAGATCGTTATAACAAATAACGAAATTCGCCAAATTCCGTTTGCATTACTTTTGCACAATACTGTAGGTATGAATGTATTATGGTCAAGTTGACCTTGTGATTTACTGCCATTGTTTCCAGAAAACAAAGTGCAGTAAAAGGAATTGTTGCAGGTATTCAATTACAAAGGGATGAAAGAGAGTGGGCCTTTGCTTTAAGTACCAAGCAGCGTGACTCAGTGTTGAGTTGAAATTAAAACTTTAGGTTAATTGCAAAACTGTAGGAATACTGTAATCGTGTCAATAGAAACATACTTTTCCAGTTATTTCAGGGTAAACTTTATAATTTAGGATTACATGTGACATGAATAATCAGGCTATGGAAAACTTAGTTACTTACCTTAAGGTCCCCAAAATTAACATGTTTGTCTGGGAAAGTATAATTATCTTAAGTAAGACTTAGGCACAAAAAATGGACACACCATCAGAGTCATGTATTATGTCATGCTTCCTTGCTTTCCAGATGCTCCACATGGCCACTATGAGATTGAGTTCAAAGATGTTCATGTACCAGTATCCAATATTATATTGGGTATGTACATACACAGGTTACTGTTAATTTTTTTTAATGTTATATTTTCATTATCCCCACCAAATTCTAGCAAACAAGAAAAATAGTCAATCAAGGACTGCATGTGGCTACTGATAGGGTACAATTATTATACATGTAGCAAAGAACAGAAATAGATGTTACATGATGATTTAAGCAGGTAGTGTTGAAGAAGATCTATTCTTACACACCACCATGTCCTCACCCCCCCAAAAAAGTTAGAAAACATATAGTAGATATAACATATAACACTCAGAAGGTTAATCATTGCTGTTGATCACTTGCTAGAACAGTACAGCAGGCCTTTTCAATTAGCACACTTTCTCATTTCTCTGTTAACTTAATATGAAAAACTTTGACTACATGTTAAATTCAAGGTGTTGTATTTCCCACCTTGTTCACTTTACAAATTCTACTTAGCATAATTTAGGTTACTAACAGTGAAGTACTTTCTCTCCTCTGAGACAAGATCTTTGTTCAGTTTCTATGAAGCACCAATCACACCTATTAGATTTTTCTGTACGAAAAATTTTTCTTTTTAATCACCTGTTGGCAAGAGGCTATTGTGAAATGATTGTGAGATGTTCATCGTACTCTGTAGTGTCACAGAAGGACCTGAAAAATTATATCTTCAGTTTTTACTGAGCATAATTCACTGGTTGTAAAGGTGAAATGCTTTTCCTTTTAACTCAGAGACAACACTCTTCAAAATTTTCATACTTTGTCAATCACACTAATTCCATTTTTCAGCAGGAAATAGGGGAAAAGGGAAAAGAGGGCATTGAAAAACAATGATGGTCTTCTATAGCATCATAGCAAGCACTGAAAAAAGCATTGTTTTGTTGTGTCAAAATAATTAGTTGAGATAGTAAAATTCTTGAAAGTTTGCAAAAAATAATCCATTTTAAGGCATTCACCTCTCTGTAAAGTGAGATGTACCCAATAATTGCTAGAAAAAATGTCAAAGCAGGAAAATACATAATTGAATTGAAGCAACCAGCCAATGAACTTTGACTGTTCCCTCAGCTTGTGTTTCACATCAGATTTTATGTAATCAAAGCATTTTATCATGGTAGATTTATGGAATCTTTTTATATTGAACCAAAGAGTTCCGTTTATTACAACATTGCAATATTTTAGGTATAAACTGTAAAAAGCTTGTGTTAAAGGTGAAAATTAGTGGAAATAATTCATGTAAGTTCTTAGATATTTTCATGAGATCACTGATAATGTGGTGGGTTATGATCGAAAAGCCAGAACTTACCAAAGTTGAAGCAGAAAGATACTCCAAAACAAACAGTGACTAGCATCAGGAAAACCTCAGGCCAAAATTGGTTGAAATTGGGCATTCTATTGTTACCCTCTGACCCTCATCCCTGTGACTTGTGGTTTTACCTCCTACTATATAGGAGATGGTAGCTACAAAATGTGTAACAGAACCCAAATATTAATCTGGTATTGGTGCTAGATTAGGATGGGTTCATCTCTCATGTCATTTAGTAGAAGTCCACCAATTGACTAATTGGTTGCAAGATGTTTAGAGATGTCCTGTGGCACTCTCAGATAACTTTGTTTCTACTAAAGGGAAAGTCCTCAATGAAAGCATTAGTTAAAACTTTTTAAACAGAGTAAGGTGTGAACAGAAAAGTGACTTCAAGAGTTAAATCAAGTAACCCCAGATCTCTGATACAGTAATCTACACTGAAACATTAAATTAAGCAGGCTACATTTCATTTAAGTAGGTCCTAAGTTTGCAGTGGTTTAAGGGGAGAGTGACAAATACTAGTTGAATTTTATTCTCTTATATGTTTAGGTGAAGGAAGGGGATTTGAAATAGCTCAAGGTCGTTTGGGTCCAGGCCGTATTCATCACTGTATGCGCTTGATTGGTTTGGCAGAGCGATCTCTTGACCTTATGGTCCATCGGTCTTTGGAAAGAGTGGCATTTGGAAAACGTTTGTCAGAAAAGGTCTGAAAATTTGACACCTTTAACCATTTTCTGTGGCCAAATCAGCCAGTAACTGAATTTTTAATGATAAGATTAACTTATACTATATTTACCTTTTTCTCAGGGGATGGTTCAAGAGCAGATTGCTCTTTCTAGGATCGAAATTGAGCAGGCGAGATTGCTAGTCTTGAATGCTGCTTATAACATTGACAAGCTTGGAAACAAGGCTGCTAAGAATCAGGTGTGGCTTAATTTCAACATGCAACTGATATTTTACTCTAAAGAATAAGGTCCCAAATCATAGTGACCCTCTCTCTTAATCTTATTGCAACTACTTACTACCTTACTAATTAATCTTTAGCTATTTCAGAATAACCAACACAAATGCAGCTGATGGCTGAGAATTGAACTTAGATGATTACTCATTAGAATGGGCATAAAATTGTCAAGTGTATTTGCATTGCTTATCATATGTGTTGTAAATGGGTATAAAATGACCTAGTTCATTGATCACAAGTTGTGAGGGTTTGTTGCTCATATATAACAGAGCATAAAATAAACTGACTATAAAAGACAATTGCAAACCATAGGGAAGAATCACTTTCCACACTTGGTACATTTGGTATATATGTTAAAGTTATATGCAGATATGTTGTGTAGATATGTTTATTGAAAAAGTGCAACTTGCAGCTGGAGGGCTGAATTGCATGTACACTAAATAATAATTTTAAATAAAATTTATAAATATACAAATTGAATAACATCGATGACGTGAATTACAAAATAATTTAATCTATGTGATCTAAATATGTGTTATAAAAAAGGGCATCATATCTCTTAAATCTATTGGAAAATGTAGTTCATAATTTATATATCAGGATTCGTTGTAAACTCCAACTGAGGATGGTATAAAGGTGTTCGTAAATTTACAAGTCTTTGCTCTTGGGAGGGGGGGAACAAAGACTTGAGTCTGTCTAAGATTATGTATCTTGAGATGTGTCTTTCTGGTAGAAGATGTCCAAGGTTGTGACTGGGTGTAGTAACAATGTCATTAAATAGTTTGTCACATGCTTTTAAACACCTGTTGCTTAGCTTTAAAATTCCACTGAGGTCCAAGCTGTCTGCATAGTCAATGTTGGGGTAGATGATTGTCAGAACATGCTTCTGAACTATTCTATGACATCTGATAAGTAGGCTGGTAGTGCGAAATGGAAAACCTATTCTCCTGTAAGTGGACAAAATATTCTAATACATACAGGAGAAATATTCTCCTGTAGGTGGACATTCATCTATTTTTCTTTGGTGTCTGCTTAAAACTTCCATAGGCAGGCAGTTCTATTAACAGACACTCATTCCAATTCATAAAGGTGTCCGCTTATGAGAAGGTTGACTGAAATTCTGCATCACAAATAAAGCTTTGCAATCTCCAGATGGAAACTAGCATTATACTTTCATTATCTTTATGATGACTCTATATCATTAACAATGATTTAACATTTAATTGACAGTAAATGTAAAGTAACAATAATTATTACACTTAATAACCTTCTCAGTGTATCTCAGTCTGGCACAGTGTGTCAAAGAGCATCCTGTTTAATCGATTAAAAAATTTAAATTCTTGAAATAAGGCAAGTAAAATGATTGCTTTACAACTTACGGCAGCTCACTTTGCAAAAGTGAATGTGACTACAGCATCTCAAAGCATTTGGACACATAAGACACTAAAATCCTGGACATGATATAATATATAATATATATATATATATTTTTATAGATTGCCATGGCAAAGATTGTTGTTCCTCGAATGGCTTGTAATGTTATCGACAGAGCTATTCAGTTACATGGAGGAAAAGGCGTTTGTCAGGATACTCCACTTGCTGGTTTCTATTCTCAAGCACGGAGTTTGCGGATAGCCGATGGCCCAGATGAAGTTCACTTGGAGGCTGTAGCTAAGTCAGAGCTTAAGAGAGCACTGACAGCAAAAATATAAAATGGTATAGATCAGTACTACTTTCTTCAGCTGCTGACCAATTATGGACTGGTTATAGAGTATGGTGGGGGGGAGGGAGTTGGGTGCATGATTAAATGTAGCCTACCCTTGCAGCCTATAAATCCTATTACCTACTCCCCCTCCTGATAAAGCTGTATGGTGAAGTGTATGGCTTTTACTTACCTGTCTCCCCCTCTGACAAAACTTGTGCTGCATACAGTATTAGGTTTGGGTAAGGGTGGTTACAAGGGTAGTTCTAGAGCACTACTTCAGTAAGTGTCCCGAGGGAAAAATAAAAAGAGGCTGTACTTTGAGTTTGTCTAAAAAATTATTATGATTATGCAAATGATCAGAGTTTCTCCTTGCCTTGAACGTTCTTTAAACATCAAAGTAAATGTACAACCTTCAATTGTAAAATAAGAAATTATACTATATTATGTCATTTTTTTCTTTGATATGGCAAGGTTATTGAAATTGATATTGAAAAGTCCTGGTGCAGTGGTTTTGCATGCACGACACCATTCTCACTGGTAAAGTGTTTCCAAAATGCCTTGGCAAGGGGCTGACATGGGACTGTAGTATTTCCGACTGTGTTATTCTTCTAGAACATCCTGCCCTATAACTTCTCCTATATTGGCCATGTCATTTGCTTAAAAACATGGAAAAAATCCTTTAAATGGCCAAGAAAGAAAATCACCTTATTTCAATACTCATTATAAAAGTTATCATAAAAATCCACCTTAAGTTTAGCATATTATTCTGAGTGATTAGTCAAAATAGAGAGCTGAGGCAAGCATGAAGGCTTTTGTTGGTAATGTCAGTCTTACCTGACTAATTTAGAATTGTATAAAGCGGGAAGTGGTGTGTTAACCAAGGTGAATTGGGGGAATTATGGTTATCAAAATGTTCGTCTGAAGAATTTTTAATATACGAATATAGAATCGATCCTCGCAGCTATGAACAATACTGAACTACGTAGTTGAAATAAGGTCTGAAAAAAATTCAGGCCCCTACGGGATTTGAACCGGTAGCGCTGCAGCGGTATCACAGAGGTCATGGGTTTATATCCTGTTTGGGTCTCTATTTTTTTTTTCAGGCCTCATTTCAACTACTAGTTTAGTAGTGTTAATAGCTGCGAGGATCGATTCTATATTCGTTTCTTCAACCGCAGTGCACTTATATGATTTTCATATATTTGCATCGAATTTTTAATATTTTTCTGACTTAGAGGAAACTTGTAAATTGCTTAACGGCCACCTTAGCGACCAGGCGCGGATCTAGGAAAAATTTTGACCGATTTACTGCAAAATGAGCGCCGAAGGCGCAATCTCCTAGGTAGGCTTTTACACAAGTTGCTCGGATATCTCTCAAAAGTTGCCCCAAAAATTTTCAAAAGTTGCCCAAAATCATTTCACGAAAAAGTTGCTTTTTATCGACTCAAAAAAATCAGTTTCTACTACTGATGAAAGTAAATCTTTGCACATCTATACGAATTATTTATTTATTTATATATTAATTTCTACTCGCTGACATTTCTATACCTGCAGAGATGATATCTTAGTCTCTCCACCTGTGTATCTTATTTTACATCAGTTTATGGGAGTCTGTTTTAAATATCAGCTAATCACCTTCAAGAAAAATCATGCTATGTAACATTCAGTGATGTTAACAAACACAACAATATTTGAAAATATCTACAAATTTGATGACTGTCATATTCGCATTTGTGTTCCCTATGATGAATCACTGGATCTTCTTTCTCTGGTTGTTATTGTAGCGCAGCATAACGGAAGCTTCAACAGTTTCCTCAAGTGCATTCTCCTGTAGATGGGTGAAAAAATGATTCATGAGGCTGAACACTCGTTCAGCCGAAGCAGAACTTGGCTGCACTAGAAGTAGCTTCCGGACAACAGCAGACCAATTGGGAAGGGTGCGTGCATGCCTCGCCCACCACTGTACCTTCTCCTCTTCTTCCTCAATAACTGTGCCGTCAGCAGCCGCTAGGTAACGTGGAAGCTCGTTAACAAGGCCATCAATAGTTGCATCATTATTGAGGAAACTGAACTTTCGGAGCTCTGCCAAAGATGCGGCATTTGGGTGGACGTTTTGGACTTGGACTGGGCAGCATAGCCTTGCACTTTTAAAAGTACGGACAAGGTCATGAAACTCTTGGCTGAACTTCCGTTGGAAGAAACGAAGTCCAGGACTTATGCACTGCTTTGTCCTGGTCACAAGCTGATTGCACAAAGCCAGATTTCCATTGGCAAGCCGGCTGGGCACTCCCTCAAGGTTAGGATATGCATCAACTGCCACCGAGTTTGACACACTAGCTAGGCGCTCATAGCAACTGAATATAAGAGGCCCATCCCCTTCTAGATAGTAGGTAGCCGTGACAAAGTGTGAGCCTCCATCAATGCTAGCTCCAACTCGAGTTCTTTAGCATCAGATGCATCATAAAAGATGTCCAAGAGTTGTCCAGTTGTAGCAGGAGCAAGATGGTCGTTCTCGTTCTGCCTTAAAAAGGGTTCCACATCCCCAAAGTACTCTAGTACTTGTTTCATAACTTCCCACTTGCTCCACCATCTTGTTGCGCTATATGTTTTCATAGCTGTTCCGGTTCTAGTCTTCCAAGCTAGCCATACTGCAGCACTGTGGGAGAACATGGATACCCATAATTGGGAAAATCGGTCTAAGACACGGAACTCAAAATGTTTTCCAACGTTGTCGATGGTGTGAGAGAAACACGTAATGTCTAGCAGCTGAGGAAAAAAGAACTTAACCTGCTCTAAAGCAGCATGATTGACCGCGGCTCCGTCTTTCATGACTGCAAGGAGTACAGCAGGGCTGATTGAGTATTCAACAGCCAAAGACTGGGTCAGGCATTGAGCAAGTTCGTTCGCTTTTAAACTCTTAGCCAAGACTTGAAGTCTTATTAGGCGCTGCTGCACATTCCACTCGTCATCAACAAAACGCACAACGATTGCAAGAGCTTCTCCTAGCCTTGTACTCCCATCGTAAATGACTGAGCAGCCGTCTACGAGTGAGAGTTCGGTTTTTAGAGTTCCCTTCTCTTTCTCGATGACTGACGGTATCATTTGCGATAAATGGCCATGTGCAGTCAACCGATGCCCATATTTCTCTAAAAACGGACGAAGGTTATCAATTTTGGACAGAGGTCTTCCTGCTGATAAGAACGCTTCAACTACATCAAATCTAAAGAGTCTCATGTCTTCTGGTAATGTCTCGCCTTTAGGGTTATCTTCCTCATCTTTCCTTCGAAGAAATGTCAAAAGTGATTGGTCTCTCTTCTTACTGTTTTGTATAGCTCTTTTGGCATCATTATGTTTCACCGAGTTCATGTGCGTGCGAACAGTACTTTTCTTTTTACTTATAGTTTCTTTGCATGCATCACATCTCAACATGTTTTTACTTGTGACGCTAAGGAACTCATTCCGATTCTCCCTCACTCGTTGATAAGCACTCACTTTATGATCCTTTTGTCCGCGAACAGTTTTCTTTCCGCCTGCCTGATTTCTTTGGACTTTTCTCGTTCTTGCAATCTCAGCCTCCTCAGGCTCTTTTAAATTTGCTCCACGTCCTTTTGCTTTGTTGATCGGATCTTCACTAGCAGAGTCTTCCGAGCTGGAAGCCATTTCTTTGCTTAAAGTTGAACTAACACGAGCCGCCATTTTGAAAACTTGTTCAGACTTCGGACCGCTGATCATGTAGCGCGCTGGAAACACAGCCACAGGTAACCCAAAGTTCCGTCGATCACACTAATACAACACGCTGCACACATGGGAGTGACATGGCACTCACTGATGGCAGTAGTCACTAATCACTTGTAGTCAGTAGAGCCTGACTATCGAGTTAACATGGATATTCACTCGTTTTGTTAGAGAGGAAATGCATAAAAAAGATATATTTGTCACTAAGAAAGGATACATTTTCTCGGATTGAAAAAAGTTGCCGAAAAAATGCTCGAAAGACCATAAGTTGCCGAAAAAATACTCTAAACCATATGTTGCTCAAAAGTTGCTCGAAAGGCCAAAAGTTGCCAAAAATTTGCCGAGCAACTTGTGTAAAAGCCTACTCCTAGGGGGTTCCGGGGGCGTGCTCCCTCGGGAAATTTTTTCTATTTTAAGTACCTAAAGTGCCCTTTCCTACCTTTTTGAGTCAGTCAGACAATATATTTGCCAGTTCCATTCTCCTTGGACGAAGCCTTGCAAATCTGCGAATTATTTCGCCAAAGTCAATGTCCATGTTGTATTGAATGTGCAGCAAGGCAAGTCCTGTCAATCTCGTCTGTGACATCGTACTTCGTAAATATGTTTTCAGTCGCCTCAAAGCTGACACATTCCTTTCACATTCGCATGTGGTGATTGGTAAGGTGGAAAATATTTTGAGGCACTCTGTGATCATTGTTCTCCTTTTTCAGGCAGTAACCGGTAACATTTACCGCCTGTAGTACCTCTTATTACCGGTTAAAATTTATTGGAATTCTTGAAAGTTCAACTTGTAAAAGCACTGCTTTACTGCTTTGAAAATTTATTTTGCCTTAAGTTCTTAAGGGAGAACACTGCTCTGTGATGTTAGGATACATCGTATGGTCGATCTTCTTCAAAATTGCTGATGCAGTTGTCGGGACGGTCTTGGAATCTTGTCGTTCCTACTTTCTTTGCCATAAAGTCATCTCGGCATCAAGGCTCAAAGGTGAAGGCAACAAATCTTCATGGAACGTGGAAAACCGACCAAAGGACGTCATCCATGTTTCTTTTGATGCCAGTTGCATTGACGGCACAGCAATTTGGCACTTCACTGCTGCTTCTTGGTCACCACTGCCGAATCGATTTTCCAGCTCATTGATCAGATGGTCAACCAAGAGAATCGTGAGATTTCTCCTGTAGTGGTCTTATATCGTTTCAGCAGGGGTGTTTGCACGGTTGCGCTGTACCTGACAGGTTCTTGGTTTTTGCACTGTGATGCCCAGCTTCTCGGCAATTTGGCATGCTTTTTGAAACCATTTTGCATGTTTCTCTTCTACCTTTTGGCGCACAGAAGATAACGTTTTAAATGCATCTCTAATGTCGCTAAAAACTCCCAGCATGTCACTGGATGTGCCTTGCATCTTAACTGCCCGGCAGACTGTTAAGGCAACAACGAAGTCAAAATTAGCGATAGCGCGGTAATGGCTAACTGCTTTCTTAATTGAATCTGCATTTCAACTTTCTGCATTTGCTTTGATGGTTTCCAGTGTTGCAACAATGGCTTCAGGAAGACCTCCAAACCATCTATACACTGAATCCAGCGGGTCCTACAAACATCGAGGAGCTTGTGACGGCGGGATTCAGGAGAGACGTCTTTCAATTTCTGAACAAGGAGAGCTTCTTTCTTCGGGGAGTACTCAAAGGATCTAGCTACACTCCAACGGTATCAAACATATTTCGAACATTCTGCATCTTGCACGCACTCACATCAGAGAGGTTTAGGCGGTGAGCCATGCAATGAGTGTATATAGCCTTTGGATATTGCCATCTGACAATGGCTGCTGCACCATTACAAGGTCCTGACATGTTGCCTGCATCGCCATAACACTGTCCCTTGCAGTAATCCATAGACAAGCCAAGTTCTTGAAAGGCCTTCATTATAAGAGTAGCTATAGCTTGACCAGTGACGCCGTCTTCACACTCGTAGAACCCAACGAATTCTTCTCTGACATTTCTTTCTTTTTCGACAAACCTTAGATAAATATCACTGAGCTGCTGTGAGATTGACGGCATTTTCCCATCCTGTACCCGAAGGAAATCTTCAGCGTAACCAACCGCTGCCTTGTGAAATTCGGAATTAAGCTGGTGTTCCTTGAACTTCGTGCTTGCGGATACCCAGTTCTTTAAAGGACTCTTATAGTTTGTCAAGGCGGTCACTGTCCTTTCCTGCCAGGTGTTCAAACAAAACACGAAAGCGGCAAAACGCACCATCCCGAGCCGCAGAGTAGACCAGCTACGGAAACTGAATAAGTCACTCGAAACAAAATGCTCCGATCTTTCCATAAAAATGGGTTTTAGGGAAATTGTAGCTTCTAGGTGCTGTCCAAGAATGTTTTAGGAGTTCTAGCTTTCGGTCATCAGATAGTGATTGTGCTATGATACAGTACAATCCCAAATCGTT